>NC_090837.1:84493769-84793769 GCF_028021215.1 Eschrichtius robustus
ACTGCGAATGGAACCACCAGCACCGTATAAACATGGAAAATTCAAGACGACGACCAGGGCCCTGCAGCATTTCCCCCTAGAAAGTCACTGAGCCCACGTTAACCCCTGAACACACACTAGGGACCACCAGCCTTCAAAAAACAATGTGAAACAATGTGACAGGCTCTGATGTTCTGTGGTCTATGGATGGGAGCATAAATTCCAAAAGAAATTTGCTGAGTTGATTTTATCCAATAATAGAAATAGCGACTAAAATAAACTGATGCTGAGGCTAGACTCTTCAAAAAATGAATAATAAAAATAAACCCTGGTAACACAGTTTCCCAGACTCTCTTCTTTAATCCCTATTTACATTTGGTTTCACTTCTGCCTAAAAATATCCACCATGTATTCAGTAACAAAAAATTACAGCCTTGAAATGTTCACAAAATGGAGTCTATTAAAAGTCATCCCCTCACAGCAAGATCCTTTTTGACCCACCTCCTAGAGAAATGGAAATTAAAACAAAAATAAACAAATGGGACCTAACGAAACTTAAAAGCTTTTGCACAGCAAAGGAAACCATAAACAAGACCAAAAGACAACCATCAGAATGGGAGAAAATATTTGCAAATGAAGCAACTGACAAAGGATTAATCTCCAAAATTTACAAGCAGCTCATGCAGCTCAATATCAAAAAAACAAACAACCCAATCCAAAAATGGGCAGAAGACCTAAATAGACATTTCTCCAAAGAAGATACACAGATTGCCAAGAAACACATGAAAGAATGCTCAACGTCACTAATCATTAGAGAAATGCAAACCAAAACTACAATGAGGTATCACCTCACACTGGTCAGAATGGCCATCATCAAAAAACCTACAAACAATAAATGCTGGAGAGGGTGTGGAGAAAAGGGAACCCTCTTGCACTGTTGGTGGGAATGTAAATTGATACAGCCACTATGGAGAACAGTATGGAGGTTCCTTAAAAAACTAAAAATAGAACTACCATACGACCCAGCAATCCCACTACTGGACATATACCCTGAGAAAACCATAATTCAAAAAGAGTCATGTACCACAATGTTCACTGCAGCTCTATTTACAATAGCCAGGACATGGAAGCAACCTAAGTGTCCATCGACAGATGAATAGACAAAGAAGATGTGGCACATATATACAATGGAACATTACTCTGCCATAAAAAGAAACGAAATTCAGTTATTTGTAGTGAGGTGGATGGACCCAGAGTCTGTCATACAGAGTGAAGTTAGTCAGAAAGAGAAAAACAAATACCATATGCTAACACATATATATGGAATTTAAAAAAAAATTGGTTCTGAAGAACCTAGGGGCAGGACAGGGATAAAGACACAGATGCAGGGAATGGACTTGAGGACATGGGAGGGGGAAGGGTAAGCTGGGACGAAGTGAGAGAGTGGCATGAATTTATATATACTACCAAATGTAAAATAGATAGCTAGTGGGAAGCAGCCGCATAGCACAGGGAGATCAGCTCAGCTCAGTGCTTTGTGATCACCTAGAGGGGTGGGATAGGGAGGGTGGGAGGGAGACACAAGAGGGAGGGGATATGGGGATATATGTATACATAGCTGATTCACTTTGTTATAAAGCAGAAACTAACACACCATTGTAAAGCAATTATACTCCTATAAAGATGTTTTTAAAAGTCATCCCCAAATATAATTCCCTTATTATTTTAATGGCTCTATAATTAATGACATGAGAATGAACAGTCACCCTATATGGAAAAATGTAAGATTCAAAATATGTACATATGAGAGCAGCAATGAGAAATGTATACTCACACACATATACATTAAGACTGGAAAGCTAATCACTAAAACATCAATAATGCAACTATGGTTGACTTATTTTCATACTTTGGTAGGTTTTTGTATTTTCCAAATTTTCTACAATGAACATGTTCTTTTGCAATCAGATTTTGTAATGACCCAGCTTAGTCTGCAGGACTTACTCCTAACAACTGTGTTGGCAGCAAACTCCCGTGTCTGTTCATTTCTTCTCTTTAAAAGGTTCCGGCCACTTTGCACAATGAAGTCCAGAGTCAAAAAAAATAAAGTAAACACACTAGGGTTACAGACCCGTCCCTCCACCTGTGAACGATGATCTCCGATTTATTAAAATATGCAATTTTCAACTAGATACCTAAGAAAGGACAGAATTTTCACATGTTCTGTTCCCTGGTGCACATTTCAACTGTTTTCATGGAACAAACTGAACTTAAGTTTGGTTCTGAATAAATAAAACAAGGCTTTTAAAACCTTAAGGAGTTTTAAGTGAGTAAAAATTTCTTTAAAAAGTGTTCTCACCGTGAGCATGTGAGAGAGACAGGGAGAGAGAAATCATGAATAAAAATTAAAGAATTTACTGGGTTACTCCCAAAGGCTGAGAAGTATTTTAGATTTTGCACACACTGTCATCTCCAGACCATCTCAGAGCTACTAGATATAAGCAAATATGAGCAAATTCCTACATCAAAATAAACTGCCAAGGACGAACAGAGCAAAGGTAAATAAGGCCAAACAGGAAGAACGTAGGAAGGACAGTGAAAACCCAGGGTGACTCATGTCAGGTCTCCCCATACAACACTAGGAACCGTGGGCCCTGACTGAGGACAGCTGGCAAGACAGACCAAGTTAGAAGCCTGTTCAGCGAGTATGAAACAGTGGGTACCACTCTCATCACTCCCTCCCCTCAATCCAGTGATGGAGAAAAGAGAAGAACGGAGCCGCACAGAACTGGCTGCTCGTCTTGAAGACCTGGGGATAGAAATGATTGGAGAACAGGTAGCCACCTGAGGTTATGCTACATGAACTAAGGCAGAGAAAGACAAATACTATATGGTATCACCTATATGTGGAATCTAAAAAATACAACAAACTAGTGAATATAACAAAAAAGAAGCAGACTCCCGGATACACAGAACAAACTAGTGGTTACCAAGGGGGAAGGGGAGAGGAGCAATATAGAGGTGGGGGACTAAGAGGTACCAACTGTTAGGTATAAAATAAGCTACAAGGATATATTGTACAACATGGGGAATATAGCCAATACTTTATAATAACTATGAATGGAGTATAACCTTTAAAAACTGTGAATCACTATATTGTACACCTGTAAGTTAAATAATACTGTACATCAAGTATACTTCAGTAAGATAAATTTTAAAAAACCAAAGTGATCTATCAAGACAGTTTTTTTTTTTTATAAAGCTCAGTGTGTATTTCTGAGCTTGGGCAGGAGGCAGCCCGTGAAGTGCAGCACACGATTACTGTTTAGTTATTAAGACACAAGAAACTTCAGGAAACTTCTATCCCTCCCCCTTATCTTCTGGAGAAGAATGGCCGCCAGGAGATTGGCGCGGTGCCCCTTTGAACCTGGTGGTCGTGCCTCTGGGCTCAGCCCCGTCCAGTCCCTACTGGGACTTCCTCAGTCAGCTATACAAGCCCAGAAAATTCCCTCCATGTGTGCAGCGGCCCCAGGTGCAGTCAATGCTCCACACTGAAATGCGAGACAAATCCACACCCAGCTCTCCTCATTTATCAAATGGAAAAAGTCCTTTTTAAGTTCAGGCTTTATGCAAAAGGGTGGCTACACTTACTAGAGCACTTTTTTTTTTTTTTAAACCAGCTTATTGAGAAATACTTGACACACCTCACCGTAAAAGTTTAAGGCGTACAGCATGATGGTTTGATGTGCTGTGAAAAGATCGCAATAGGTCTACTTAACATCATCTCATACAGCTTCAATAAAAAAAATTTCTCCTTGGGATGAGAACTTAGGATCTACTCTCTTAATTTTATAATTTCCGATGTATCACACAGCAGTGTTAACTCTAGTCGTCATGCTGTACATTACATCCCTAGCACTAGTTTATCTTAAAACTGGAAGTTTGTGCCTTTGACCACCTTTTTCCAATTCTTCCTACCAACAGAGCACTTTACAAACATGTGACAGGCATTTTACACACATTAGCTTATTTCATCCTCAGCAGAGTCATTTTACAGATGGGGAAACTGGGCCTCTGAGAGGTTAAGGAAAGGGCCCCACTGCCGTTGTGACTGCCTAGTGGCAGATCTGGATGCAGCCCACATCCTGCTGATTCCACAGCACATGCTCTTTCAACCACCTCAGCTACTGCTGGATTTTAATGGAACAAACATCCTTCCACACGGCATGCCGGCGTGCGGCATGCAAGGGGGGCTGGGCAACTCCAGTCCAGGTGCAGGAGCTCCAAGAGTGACTAAGCCAAGGCCACTGTCAAGGAGCTCAGGGCACGGAGTCCCCAGTGGAAGGAAGGAACTATGAAGACGTTGCTTTGAGGGGTACAGGGGAAAGGAGGGAGGGGACTTGGTTGGCTCTGTCCACTTGTGTTGGCACCAGTTTGGGAGTGGGTGGGAGCCATGGTCCCAGCTGGGGAGCCACCTTCCGGAGCCCTCTCTCTTCCTCCTCTGCATGGGTAGCCCAGCTTCAGGGCCACAGAGGTGATGTGAAATATGGCAGAATCCATAGAGCTACTCAGAACGGCTTCTGCCCACAGAACCAAAAACAATTTCCATAGAATTATTTAAGAGGACCTGTTTCGTTTTTAAAAAATGCACAGCAGTAGAGGCTAGTTTCCAGGGCCCACACCTCTGCCTGGACAGCATGTTAAATGAGATGGGGAGGGACCAAGCCCAGTTACCCACAGGGCAGGGGCCACTCCACTCGAAACAGGCTCCGACTCTTTCCCAAGTGCCTCATGCCTCCCCAGGGGCCTGCATGCGAATGACATCCAACCTCTGTTCCCGTCAGCTTTTATCATTCCCTGGGAAACTTCCTAATGTGAATGGGTTCAGAAAGCCTCGGACACATTAAAAGGTGCCCAATCCTTTCAACGCAAGGGATACTGGTTTCAGAGAAAACGTGCGCTAAGTGCAATTTCCTCTGAAGTTATTATCCCCGCTGGAATGTGAATGGTCAAGCATTTCGAATGTCCTGGGAAAGCTTCCCAAACACGCCAGGCCCACACTTCTCCCTCTAACCCCCTCTCTGCTTGGATCTTACACCCACCTCCCCGCTTTCAGGTACTGAGCGTCTTCATTTCCAGTTCCTCCACTCTCACTGCCTTGCAGGTCCCATCTGAAAACACACATCCATCTCCGCCCCCCAGCCAAACCGCACCTGGGAAGGCGACTCAAATTGGAAACAGGGTTCACCATCAGGGGTCAAGAAACAGCAGTAACAGACGAATTAGAAGGAAACAAAGATTCTCTTCCTGTGCACGAGGAGTAGCCACAGAGCCTTGAGAAAGGGACTCTAGTGTAGCTTGAAAAACTATAGCACAGAAGGGGTCAAAGTGAATTTTCCAAGACTTTAAGAACGGACTGTTTCCAGGCCATGGCCAGCTAATGAACCTGGATATTGGGTAGGATTTCTTAATCTCCCCCCAGCTGGTGATGACTTCTTACCCACTTCCCTTTTGCCAAAGGTGTGAACAGAAACCCCAAGCCCAGGCTACAGAGAGAAAAAGCCCCAGGATCTCACCAACTCCAGTGTGTTCCGGGGGAAATATGTGGACTGATTAGATCATTTTCCTTTGGACAATGAAGCAGATCTAGGGAGAGGAGTTGCAGGCGCTGGGATATGCCACAGGGGTTTGAAAGTGAGGACACAGACTGCCTTGCTAGGAAACAAAACCAGGCATTGCTAAGGGAAAAACCACTACCACCTTTTCAGGACAGGCTTTGCCAAGAGTGCATGCTACTAGGTTCATTAAGTGATTAGGCTGACAGTCATTCATAGAACTAATCGAGATGTCTCTGTACTGTTGATTTTTTTCTGAGAATCAAAACATGTGTTCGCTAGGGTCAAGCATGCACTTAGCAAGGATCCTTCGCTGAGATGGAAAGTGATTGTCGGAGACTGGATTAATCTTCTACAGCTCTAAGTATGGCAGTTTTCTAGGCAAGACCCTCAGGGAAAAGGGAAGGGGGGTAAGGAAGTGCACAAGTTATGGATCAGAGCCTAGTGACATCACCGTGTGCCTTCAGACTAGAAACCACGGCATATAAGTTTTAGGTTTGGGGAAACAAAGTGAAAAGAAGTGTCATCATTTATATAATATACCTTTCCCAGGAGCTTCAGCCTTGGAATCAAAGAATCAAGGAAAATTCAGCCCTTTTCCATCACTGATGGGATGTTAGTTACAAGAAGCCCAGCTGAATCTCTTTGTCAATCATCAGCAGCAACAGGTCTCTTTCTGTCACGTAGGCAGAGGTCAAGCCTTAGCCCGAAGGATAATGGGACCATTAGGCTTTTCTACATCCTTTGTTTCTATGAGCAGTAAAGGTAACACAACAAACTGACTCCCTTTTGACTTTCTCTAAAGTGTTAAATCCATCTCAGAATAAAATGCTATAATCCTCTAATAAAGCTTGAGTCTATAAAAATAACATTTTGTGACAGGGTAAAGAGGGTAAAGAGGAAAAGGAAGAAAGAAGCTTCCACTGACATCCCAACTGGACTCAGAACTAAGTGAGAAAGCCAGTTCTCCAGCTGCAGAAGGGAATTTCAGCTCCAGTATAGTTTGACGCCAGCCCCACTGTAAAAGTGCGTTTATATAAAACACTGAAAAAGCAGCCGCATCGGACTATTCTAACCATTTCACTTCCCAGCACCCCTTCTTGCTATGTTCCGAAAAAATAATCACATAGATGTGTGGCATCAGCCTGGACAAAACATCCCCAATGATGCCACACCCTTCCCTCCAGCTCTCTCAAAGAACTACGCTATCCTTCTCCCAACCCCACAGAGCTGGCAAACATCCCTCCTTTTCCCCAGGGGCCTGGGGAGACCAAACTAGGCCTTTGACAGACACCCTGAAGACAGCTGAGGGTCACTCCTTCAAGGAAGGCGCAAGATAAACTCTTCGCCCCCAATTAAGGGCAAACTCAATCTAGTCATTTTTTAAGTCTACCTGCTTGAAAAAACCAATGTATTTGAGGGTTCATCGCTTTAAGTAGAAAGCCATTTAACAAATCACAGAGCTTAAAGGCTTCTAATTTGGAGGCTTTACAGCATGCTAAACACAGTACTATGTGCTTTTCACTCCTTCTACCAGTTTTCCCCTTGCAACAATTTTATGAGATTAGCACCATTAGTTCTACTTTATAGATAAGGAATCAAAAGCTCAGAGAAGTTAAGAAAATTGCCCCAGGTCACCCACTAAGCCCCCAAATTCATGCTCAACATCAATGCTGCTCTGTAAGATAGAAATTCCACGCTGACAGTGAAGGGTGGAAAAAAAAATTGGGAAGTAGGTATAGTACTGCTTTCCCCTGGGCTAATCCTTTATTATAATTCAAAGTCAAATAGCATTAGTTACTATCCAGTTTAACATTGATCCCTCTGATGAGCAGGAAATAGAAAGTCAGATCAGAAAAGAATTATCTGAAGACCACCATGTTATTTACAAAATGTAAACACTTAGATAGTCATAAGCAAAAATGTCAGCTCAATAGGGAAGAATAATAATAAAACTGCTGATTCCAGAAGGTTATATATGTAGCCAGGCGGCGTTAACATTGCTAAAATAGCACATTAAAGAGAGAAAGCAGCATAATTCGATGGTTTAAAACTAGGCTGGAAAAAATGGTTAGCATTAGAATTACAGACAGGAAGAGTTAAAAACACATTTTATTCTGTTTGATGGCTGAGTAGTGACTGAATAAACAGTGAAGAAGGAAAATGTGATGCATATTCAGCATTAACAGGATTTTTGCTTTTTCTTCTGAACACAAGTCATTTCTCTGGCCAATCTAGTAAAAAGTCATATACAGTAGAAACAAAGGAAGAAAATGTTCACATGAAACAAAAGCTTACACAGCACGTGTTGTCTGGGCAAGTGCACGTGTGTGGCAGCAAAGTGGTGTCTGTGGCAAGAGAACTGAAACAAAGGCCAGGAGACCCGGAGTAGACCCTGACGGCCACTACCTGCACGTGTGACCGCAGACAGCCCCTCAGTCCCTGAGGGTCTCGACACTGTCATCTAAACAGAGAGGGAGCTTGACCATGAAGGGCTGGTCTCTTTTTGTTCTTAAATTCAGCTTCACACTTTTAGATAACGTTTGTGACTAACATGGATGGGCCCCATTCAACACACAAATCCCAGAATGAAGTCTGCAACCACGGGTCAGGAGAACCAGTCCCCAAGCATAGCTCTGCAAGACTGGTCACCCAGTGGGAGTAACGTGATGAAAGTCAAGGAGAAGAGGGCCGAGCCACTGAGTAGAAAGGCGAGTGCCATGAGGAGAGAGGATTCAAAGATTCGTTAAAAAAAAAAAAAAAAAAAGGGCTTCCCTGGTGGCACAGTGGTTGAGAGTCCGCCTGCCAATGCAGGGGACACGGGTTCGAGCCCTGGTCTGGGAGGATCCCACATGCCGCAGAGCAACTAGGCCCGTGAGCCACAACTACTGAGCCTATGCGTCTGGAGCTTGTGCTTCGCAACAGGGGAGGCCGCGACAGTGAGGGGCCTGCGCACCGCGATGAAGGGTGGCCCCCGCTCGCCGCAACTGGAGAGGGCCCTTGCACAGAGGTGAAGACCCAACACAGCCAAAAATAAATAAATAAATAAATAAATAAGCTTTCATTAAAAAAAAAAAAAAAAAAAATTGGATATAGCATCTACTTGGCAACTTTTCAGTAAAGGGCCAGATAGTAAACTTTTTAGGCTTTACGGACCACACAGTCTGTTGCAATTATTCAATTCTGCCTCAGTAGCAGGAAAGCTGCTATAAACAACATGGAAAGAAATGGGAGGGGTTGTGTGACAGTAAAACGTTATCAGGCGGCAGCCAGATTCATCGCAGGAGCCTTCTACCAACCCCTGAGGCAGGAATAATTCCTCTGTGTCAAAACATCCCACAAAAGGCTGGTGGGGCTGCAGAGAGCCCATAGGTCACAGCTGTTGGCCAAAGCCCGTCTCCACACGAGGTCCCCGTACCTGGGCTCCAAAGGACTGCCACTCAGCCATCAGACTTTAAAGCCCCATCTAAACATGCCAGAAATACACACACCACTTGGAAAGCAAAGAGAATCACCACATTCACTTTTTTATGAAGCATGATAACAAGTCTGGGATGTTTTCACAAACCTGTAAGCATTCTGGTCTGGCGATTTAGCTTAAATGTTGACTCTACTTTGAACGTGGCACCCATGATTACAGAACATGGTTGGGGGGGGTGAGTAGAAGGAAAAGGCAGGGACAATGAGATGTCTTAAAATATAATTTCCACTCTGGAGTCTTCCAAAAAGACTGATGACCACTCCCAAGGAACAGAACTTGCACACTATAATTTTACAATGAGATTTTCAATCAGCAGGTCCATTTCAAGTGAATCAGAAAGCAGAGTGTTCCTTTCAAGAGGATGGGGTAGGATTTGGAGAGGACACAACACATGACTGAAATTCTCATACTTAATGAAAAAAGAAAGCCAATTATGTTTTATACTATTTTTAAACAGCAGAGAAAAATTTTGAAAACCCTACAAAGCATTCATGGTTGTGGCTCATGTCACTGTAGAACATGTGAAGAAGTATTTTACGCTATATTAAATCTTAGGAGAGCAGCTAACTACTTGAACACTAAATTTTCTTGGGTATTCGGTAATTGCTAGCTTGCGACACAAGGAAGGAGGTTAAGTTAATTTACCTTCCAGAGAGCCACTTCTTTAAGTTGGTCTTAACAAAGGGAGAATTTTTAAGGACTCTGCTTTGAGGACATGAATTCCAGGTCATTAGTTTTTAGTTCTTGATGGTCAGGAACAGCATCTGGGCCTAATTATTCACATGTGTATCTAGTGGGCAACTGTTTGGCTAACTAATATATTTTAAGAGGTCAGCATTTTTAGTGATGGAGTTGTAAACACAAGACTTATTATTTGTCTAAAGAACAAAGATTCTTACATACCAAATGCTAATTTCACAGGCTTCCTCCTCCACTATGGAAAGTATTACTTTCTACTCATGTGACCATAACTTTTGGTTCGAGTGTAGGGAGGGCCAAAAGCATCTACCTCTGGGAAGATGTACCCAGAGGCCACCACTATAACCTGCCATTAGCTAAGCTCAGAGATCCTACAAGGCAGGGGAAAAAACCGATTACAACTGAGAAGATGAATCTAGGGTCTCACCCAGTTTACTGGCTCCACTGACAATTCCCTGGGGCAATGGAAGGACAGGCCAGGTTCCCCCACAATATCTCCAACTCCTTGCCCTCATTGCCTGAGGGTCTATCTTGGGCCTTCCAATTCCTTGGCCCCATGATCTCTAGTAGTCCTGTATAGAAACGCAATTACTTTCCAAAGCCACCAATCACATACCTGTGTTGCAACACAAAGCAGTTCAGATTTAGCCAAGCTACCCAGCGAAGCATGCAGGGGACAAGACCTCAGCCAGGTCTGTAGGTGAATAGAAGGGAAGGTGTTGAAGCTTCGAGGCAGATGTGCAGTGAGGGATGCTGAACAGCCAGGGAACCCCAAGAAGGTGGCTGAACTGAGCAGCTCTGAAAGGCAGAAGGGAGAGGGGAAAATAGAGACCCCAAGACAAATGTCGACTACATGTGCCTATCTGATCAGGCAGGGCACTCGCTACACAGCCGCCATCTTCACTTTCAACGTGAAGAATCAACTCTCAGAATCCTCCTTAACAACAAGGATTGCTTTCCCTGATTCTTGGGGTTATCTGAGCATCAGTCTTGTTTACTAAGGAAAATAGTGTAACATTTCATTCTCAGCAACTATGTTCTGACTCCTAAACACCAACTTTAGTTGCTCTTTTCAGAATATTCCCCTTGTTATATTCTGGGTACGTTTGTGCAGAGGACAAAGCCTTTTTGAGCCTAAGATTAAGCATTTGGTGAATATAAATTATTTTAACCACACTATATAAATACTGCACAAGTTCTCAGCTTTGACATGTCTATATGTGTTCTTTATTGCCTCCTTTGTTGGGAAAACTTATAAACAGTCATGTCAACCTAAGTCAAAGACATGGTTCCTATTTTCTGCCTCTACAATAAATGAAAACCCAACCCAATCTGTCTTTCAAAGATGATATAAAGTAATCCCAAAATTCCTCCTGAGATACTTAAAAAATTAGATTCACGGAAATAATCAGCTGGAACTATTCTCTCATTGGAATAATTTCATAATTCCATGGCCAAAAGGTCAATCAACCACAGATTTACAAATGCCCTTTTTTACCCTGACATCCCAATACCTGGCAGACTTTGGAACTAAGGGGAACTAAGTGTTTCCTCCTGTGACTACTTGATGATCATGGACTGGTAATTTTTTTTTTTTTAATGTGTATTTCCCCCCCTTGACCGAAGCTATTTTCCCTGGAGATGTTCCAACAATATACTGTTAACATACTCCCATTGTGGAATTCATCTAGAAAATTTTGCAACTTAAAAAACATCTCAGCCATCTAACAGGCGTCTCTATGGACCTGCAGACTGGAGACCAAAAAAACACACAGTAAATTTTTTTGGTCTAGCTCAAAAGGAGTTTGGTGACGTGTGTGACTGAGCTTATTTGTTTATAATGATTTACTGAAGAAGTCAGGACTCTGCGTTCACATCCATTTGGTTTGGGGGTTAAGGATCTGAGGGTCGAATGTATGCGGGGTCTGACTCAGAGTAGGGGCTCAATAAACATTTGTTGAATGAATGAAAGCTTCAAGATTTGTGCTCACTAGCTGTCTGCCTTGATATAAGACTCTGAAATTCCTGGAGCTTTAATTTCCACAGTTAAAGAAATGGGCCCTGTACAATTAATCCTCATTATTCATGGTAGTTATGTTTTACTACAGCTGCCACAACTATAACTGCAACAAACATGAAATTAGCAAATACTGAGCCATGGCTCCTAGCGCAGGTTGAGGTTCCTGAAAGCTTCTGGTCACAACATGTTTATCAACCAACCAATACATAACCTTGTTTTATGTGTGTTTCTGTTTGAAGACGTTTAATAAATATTATTGATTCACTAACATTGATGTCACAACCAACAGCACTAACTCATGCCTGAACAAAGCTTATCTAACGCACTTATTTTCCCTGGAAGGCACATCCCAGCCTTTTTATGCTTAGGAATACTAAACAGCACTTCTACATGATGCTTAGGGGCATTTTAAGCAGTAAAATCACCAACAAAAAACACAAAAGTGTGGAAAACTTGCCATTAAGCATCACTATAAAAGGACTCTTGTTTACAGTACAAGCAGGGAAAAAAGTCACAGCATCACCTTGTTCAACCTCAGCTGGAAACACACATCAGGACACTCAAATTTTTCACTACTCTGCATGTGTCTGAATGACCACAAAAGTCTCACAAGTATTGATTTTGGGGTTACAGATAAATGCTAATGAACAGGTAAGTTTGCAAATATGTAGTCCACAAACAATGAGAATCAACTCTATTCTTTCCCTAAATATTGAGTGCTTCCTGGATGCCAGCCACTGTGGCAGGAAAGTGACCAGAATGGACAGGTTCCTTCCTCGTTGTACTAATAATCTAGTGGAGGTGGGGGGAATTAGTCACCCAAATATGTAAATTACAAAATGTGATAGCTGCATGATGTATAATAGAAGATCTGGCAATGTAGAGAGGGGGGTCAGAATGCAACAGCAGGTTCAAGAGGAGGATAACATTTGAGTCCAGTACCAAAGCACAGGTTGGATCTGGCCACGCGGAGGGAAGGGAGAGCTGGCAGGCGGCAAAAAAATGCAAGAGCCCTAAGGCAAGCTTGGGTGTAATTAAATCAAGTCACGTATATTAAAGGTATACAACAGAATGAAACTTAGAGAATGGCTCCAAGTTCAAGGTGCTTAGGTTTAGAAAATGAATGAATGACTTAAAAAATTTAGTGAGTAGTTCCCATGTGCCTGACACCAGGCATGGTGCTAGGGATACAAAAAAGGATAAAATATTGCACTGTCATGGAGCCCATGATCATTGGGGGGAGGGTGGTAAGACCCTCTATGGGAGAGATAAGAGCACACACATGCTTCAGTAACAGCATGAAAAAAGCAATGCCAAGCACAGAGGGAGAAACCTGTATTTTTCTCTGGGGTGGTTATGGAAAGAAGCACAGAGCAGATAATATCTGAGCTGAGTTTTAAGGATGATGATGGGTATTTGCGGGAAGAGTGGTCCTGATTTGCCTGGGACAGTCTCCATATTTGCCTATTATATCAGTGTAATTATCAATAGCATCTTATTCTCAGAAGCGTCCTGACTTGGATGACTAAGTCTTCACTGATACGGCAGAGTTCAGAGAGGCTGGGACTTGGGAGCAGGGTGCGGGGGTGGGTGGGAAGAGATGGAGTTGTGGACTGGTGTCAATGGTCGGCCAAGCTAAGAGCGTGTCTCTGTGCACAGCCGAGCCAAGCAGAGCTGGATGCCTACACACTGGTCTTCTTAGGAAGATGTCGGGCAATGCGGGAGAAAGTCAGGAGGAAGAGTTCAGAGACTTGCAACCAGAGGACATTTAGGGCAAGAAATGATGAGCTGAATGGCCATGGGGATGGACAGAAAAGACCTAGCTTGTGAGACTCACGAGGCAAAAGGGACAGGCCTCAATATGAATTGAATGAACCTGGAGAGTTCTGAAGAGCAGGGAAGAAATGGGTAACTCCCAGGATTGCAGTTTGGTGGTAAAGCCACTAAACCATGATCTCCAGAGGTGGAGGGGTGAGAGGCAGGAGGAATGCCTTCTGCTTTGAATATACTGTGTTTGTGGAGCCTGCAGCGTCTCCAGGGAGTGGGTGACCAGAGCTTTGGAAAAGGGAAAGAACCGTCCACATGCATTGGGCAGTTCAGGATGCAGTAAATGGGAACAGATGAGCTCTCCCTGGGTAGTGACTGGGTGGGGAGGTGGGGAGCACAGACTGAAAGAAGAGACCCACTGTAAGGGCTCTGAGCATTAACCCACCCTGCCCAAGACATGCCCAACAGTCACATGACTCCACATGAAAAGAAGCTGTACCGCGTAAACGCTGCTTCAACGTAAATCCTATCCGCCTCCACTCCCAGCCTTTAAACTAGGTTGCCTCCACTGAGTACCTCCCTCCTACTTAAGAACTCCTGACGCTCTAGTGATCTGAGAAACACCAACATTTAAGGGGTGAGTTGAGGCAGAAGCGAAATGAAAGACCGATAACAAGAGGAATAGGGTCCGCATTCTTAAATACCCTTCTATCGACTTCCTGTTAGGGAACACATTCACTTGTGTGTCCAGTAGCTAAAGTCAGCCTCGACTTCAAATAAGATTCCACTGTAATCTTCTCGTGATCTCCGCTTGGTTTTGGCACGGGAGTCATCATACACAGAGGCCAAAGCAGTTCAATGCATCAGCTGGCATTCTCCTCAGTGCACGTGCAACCATCTGAAAACCCCAAAGGCCGAGCCTGTGCCACCATCGACAAGGGTGCTAGCCCCCAGACAGCAGCTGACTACTCCTAAGGACACAGGCAAAGATCTCTGTGCACAAGCTAATAATTGTATCTTCTTAGCTATAGAGGATGTTCCCTGTATCAACATTTTAAGCCTGATTTTATTGCTTACGGCTCAGAAAATGTGTTGACTTCTGCTCAGTGTATTAACATTAAACACCCCCACGGTTGACAGCAACTAAAACACCAGACTAGATGGCACGTAATCACAGGAGGAAGGAATCCACAGGAATTTCTCTCCTTCCAAGTAACTATTGGATAATTGTTAAGCTTACCCAATAAAGCAATCTAATATGAAATTTTTCTTCAAAATTCAGGGTATACTACAACATTTTAACCACTCATTTATGTGGCGATGCTCATATTTTATAGATCCAACTGCAAACACGTCAGTCTTGTGGAAATATCTGGGTATCACTTCACTATGTAGACAACAGGAAAACATGACTTTCTTCTGAAGGCAAAAATAAAAGCTACGCTCTGAATGTCAAGGAGCAGTACACTCGAGAGCAGCCGTGTTTATAGATACATTTCATATAAACGGAGTTCATTTATATACTTTGGACCAGGTTCTTCCTGGTTAAGTGTCTCTCGTTGAAAAGCATACTGCTAACCAGGAGACAGAGCAAATGGGTCTAGTGAACATCTGTTTGCTTTGTGGCTATTACTTACTATCAGCTGAGGAATGTGGCTTTAACTGAGCAGGAACACCGGGGGCTGAAGTTCATCCATCAAGTTCACCAACACGTGAAGGATACATAACATGCAAACACTGCAGTAAATAAAGCTGGTGGTAATTCCACAGGAGTGGGAAGCAAACCACGCAGACTCCCCTGTGGGAGATTACAGTCTTTTGAGGGGGAGAGTTAAGGGTTAGGGTGTATGCATTAGGGTTTCGAGATTAGTCTGTTTAGAGAGAAAAAGCATCAATATTTTAATGGCCTGCTGGGAAGGCTCCCTCTATTTTTGTGAAAGCAGGGAGCAAATTCTGCATGAGGATACAGCCAGAAACTGATCACTCAGGAGAAGTATGCAGGGCTTGTGGAAACTGTCCAAACATGGACAGAGTTTGCTATTATCATAAAAGCTACAACAAAGCTACAAGGCACATTTTTCTACTTCCTATGTATGCTCACTACAGAAATTAGAAACTATCGATGTAGTCCTCTGGGATCCAGGAGGGAAGTTCTGTGACAGAGCTATTTACGAAGATGTACACGGGGTTTGGGGAAACCAATCCAGGATGTGAAGCACCGAGGGGTAACAACAGCAGGAAGCTGTCACTCCTATCGGCCTGATGGGCAAGAAGATGGGACGGTTGCAGGAATCCAGAGATGGAGGTTGAAGCTCTGGGAGGGGTGGTGGCCTTTCGTAGACACTCAGCCAATAGCAACCCACAGGAGTGGAAGAAGGGAGCTGGGGAGGAAATATGCCAAGCTCTCTCTTCCCAGTCTCTGCCCTGCTGCTGGGTGGTTATTGGCTAAACCCAGCAGAAAGCCAGAAGGCATTTGATTCATTCTACAGAGTCACGCTCTGGAACACAGGATATAAAGTAGGATGGAAAAGGGTGGAGAGTAGGTCTGGAGGAAAAAAAGAATAACCTGCACAAAAAAAATTGGGATGAAAAATAACCCCACTACCCAGCAGACAGACCATGAGTTATACAGTCACTTAAATATTTAAGACTGGATAAAAATTCAACTATTATCCATACCCACAATTTACAGAAATGGATACACTTCATATGTGACTTTTCACATGAGTATCCTTTTATTTCAGAAAATATTCATTTAAACAGCATTCTACTGTACGGATATGCTCTAAAGAACAACCCCACTGTTGCATATTTAGGTTCATTCAATTTTATATTAAAAAACAAACAAAACAGCCATTTGCAGCAACACAGATAGACCTAGAGATTATCATATTAAGTCAGTCAGACAGAAAGACAAATATCAAGTTACTTGTATATGGAATCCAAAAATAAAAACAAAACAGATTATACCGCCTTACGGCTGGCTGTATCTTTCTGCACATCCTTAATTTCCTTAAGGTAAATTCCTAGGCACGGATTCTGCATGTTGCCAAAGGCCTCCAGTGTGTGTAGCTAACTTACTAGGCGTATTATAAACTGAAATATCATAATTATTGCGCTGGGTGGTGGTTCTGTACATGTAATATTTTTGTCAATGGTTTATCAAGTACTACACCTTTTTAGTTGCACTTTTTTCTCTTTTCCAATACAGAATTAGCCAGCTCCCCCTCTAACCTGCCCTGCCCTCACACACTCACAGATGATGTTTACACGTGGACAACACTCCTGAGTAACAAGGACCCATCACCATGTCCCCTGTCCAGGCTGACACCGCCTGTGCCGATTTACTCCTGTCCCCACCAGCCATCTCACTGTCCCTGAGGAAACCTAGAGACCAGCAGCTCCTCCCTCCCTGGAAGTCCCAACCCTGAACCAGCAAAGATATCCTGGCCGTGACCACAGTGCTGGAGGGTGGAGTAACAAGGAGCATCCCGCAGCTGAGAGAGGATTTACGGCAAGGGAGGGGAGATTTGGGACCATCCCCCTCAGGACCTGTGTACAGTGGTAGCAGCCCAGGCCTGTCCCTGCAGCTGCAGGAAAGCTGCCTGCAGACCCAGGTCTCCAGCAGAGCTTCATGTGCCCAAAGGCTCAGACAGGAGGAAGACCTAGCATGTCCTGATGACCTTGCCCCCTAGACATCATGAAGGACTAGAAATGAGCAGCCTGGGCATCACTCAGGGTTCCTCAGGTCTCTCCATGAACTTCTGGGTGGACATGGGTGTCAGTGGCACAATGAGAAGCCCCTGAGCCCGGGGTCAGGCAGACCCAGATGGAGCCCAGGCTGCAGGGGCACCTCCCAGGAGCGGGACCATGGTCAAGTTTATTAACCACATCCAGCTTGTTTCCTTAGGTGAAAGATGTACAGATTACCAACCTTGCGGGGCCACTGTATAAAATGTACCCACAGTGTGCAGCACAGATTGGGTGCTCAACAAATGGGAGCCGTGATCATTGTCATTACAGATGTTCCATTAGCTTGAATGTCTGTCTGTCTGCTACAGAGTCAAATAACTGGCTTGATAAATGTTTATTTCTCTTGCTTCTACAATGTGCACGAACAGTCCAGGCAATGTGCTGATGGGCTACTGCATCTTGCTGTTCCATCCCCAACATGTACTTCTATTTTAGCTCCTATACTATGTCTGTGTTCCAGGCAGCAGGAAAGCAGGACAGGAGAAGAGAAGAGTATGCTTTTTTTTTTTTTTTTTTTTAAATAAAAGGCAAGACCCAGAAGTGTTATGTTGTTTTTTTTTTTTATCATGGTTACAGTATCATTCCCATTAATTTTTTCATCCCACAACTAAAGAAATGAACACTTTTATAAGAATGTTTTTCTTAGTCTGTTCAGACTCCTGTAACAATACCATAGACTGGGTGGCTTAAACAACATACACTTACTTCTCACAGTTCTGGAGACTGGGAAGTCCACAATCAGGGTGACAGCAGATCCAGTGTCTGGTGAAAGCTCTTCCTGGTTCACAGACGGCTGTCTTCTAGCTGTAGCCTGACATGGCACAAAGGGCTCTCTGGCCTCTTTTTTAAGGGCACGAATCCCGTTCTTGAGGGCTCCACCCTCCTGACCTAATCATCTCCCAAAGGCAACACCACCAAATACCATCACACTGGGAATTAGGTTTCAACATATGAATTTGGGGGAGGATACAAGCATTCTGTCCACTGCAATTTTCAATCAATATATAAAAGGTAACAGATTCTTTCCTCTAAGGTGGGGCAAAAAATAAGTGATATATCAACCCATGTCTGAGATGAGGAAATGTGGGCTTAGGATGGAAAGGATGATCCCCAAAGGGAAGATGTATGAGGCTGGAGATGTTACCAGCCTCCCTCATAATTCAGATTTGCCTAAAGTCATGCATGTGTGTTCACAGTAATGGGATGGCTTACAGCCTATAGAACCCCAACTATGTAACCACCTCCCCAGGGCCACTACTTCCAAGTAGATCTGCCTGTCTCTTCCTTAGCAAAACATTCTATTCACTACCAGGCACCCCACCCCACCAGCCTACATCAGTCTTGCCAAGCAGTGTTCCATCTCATCACTCCATTGTACAAAGCATTTTAGAAACCTTTCCAAGTAAAATCTAAACCCAAAGACTGACATTCAAAGCTATGCTACAATTTGGCCTCGAGCAGAGCTCTGCAGAGAGCAGCTGAATACCACTAGGGGAGAATTCTCACTTAAACATCAGAGTTTGGGGGAGGCAAGCTGCTGACAGGTCCTGCATACTAAGAAAGCCGTTCAAGCGCCCAGCAATAAGAAATGACCAGAAGGAGGAGAGGGTCCTTGAGGAGGTAAGTGACAAGAACGTAGGTTTCATTAATTGCATTTCCAAAGACCAGCAGCTGCAGGAAGAGGGGTGGAGTAGGAAGAGATAAGGCCGGGAGGGATTACGTTGAACACTGTGTTAAGTGAGGGATGAGGTGATACAAGCCTGAACACGAGGGGTGAAGGGAAGAAAAAAAGGCATGTTCAAAGGCTCTTATTAGGTGTTGGATCAGACAGAGGAAAGGATGGAGGGAAGGGAAGGAAGATCAAAACTCACACCAAGAAAGTAAGTTTAATGAGCCAGGAAGATGGTGGCCCCACCGCCAACAAGGAGAAAGGTGGCAGGATGCTGGTTTGGAGATAACTACAGAGATAACGAATTCAAGCAAGAGAAGAATGGAACTTGAACATTCAAAAGGACAGAGAAGGGCTTCCCTGGTGGCGCAGTGGTTGAGACTCTGCCTGCCAGTGCAGGGAACACGGGTTCAAGCCCTGGTCTGGGAAGATCCCACATGCCGCGGAGCAACTGGGCCCGTGAGCCACAATTACTGAGCCTGCACGTCTGGAGTCTGTGCTCCGCAACAAGAGAGGCCACGATAGTGAGAGGCCCGCGCACCGCGATGAGGAGTGGCCCCTGCTTGCCGCAACTAGAGAAAGCCCTCGCGCAGAAACGAAGGCCCAACACAGCCATAAATAAATAAATTAATTAATTTTAAAAAATTAAATAAATAAATAAATAAATAAATTAAAAAAAAAAAAAAAAGGACAGAGAAGAAAGTAGCAAGGTCTTTAGTGGTGGACATGGGGACTGTCTTTATTCATCGGATAGTAAGTGCATTAATGCAGGCATAATTGGACTAGAACTTGAGGCCAAGAGCTCTAAACTGCTATTATGCACAGAAATAAAGAGGGAATACAAGACAAAGCAAAAGAATGGCTGGAGCAGCTGTTTGGAAATTCACAGTAGCCCCATGAGACTAGAAGTCAAGAGAAAAAAAAAAAAAAAAAAAGACATCAAGTGAAGAAGGATTACGGTCCACGGGGTGGTGGTGTTTAGAGATCTACAGCTTTGAGACCTACAAAAACAGCCTCCAACAATCCTCCCATTCGGCTGTGCAGGCCACCTCCCTAGAATCTGGGCTGGCCCTCTATCCCTTGCTTTGATCAACAGTATATAGTGAAAGTGACCAATACAAGCTCCAGCCTTCAATAACTTAGGCCTTCGAAGCTTCCACCTTGCACCGCTTCCATCTCTGTGCTCTTGGAATGAGTAGCCTGCCCAGACTATCGAACAATGAGGGCGCAGGTGCGGAGGGGTCACCTGGAGGACAGCGGAGGCACTGAGGCTGGCGGCCGGCACCAAGCACACCTCCCACGACATGACTGCTGCCATCTTGGTTCCTGGACCCCAGGAACCAAGCCAGGACCACATGGAGTAGAGCCAACCCATCCCTGCCGAGTCCTGCCCAAACTACAAACCCACAGAACCGTGAGCCAAAAAAATCATTGTTTCAGGCCACTAAGAGTTCGGGTAGTGTGTTACGCAGCAATAGATGACTAGAAAAAACAAAGTGCTGATTAAGGAATGAATCAAGAATAAACTAAAAATTGGACACACTACACCATGGCTCCACCACTTACAAGCCAAGTGATGTTGAGAAAGTTGCTTGACAGGCTAAGCCTTAATTTCTCTCATCTGTAAAATGATCAAGAACAGTTGACCCTTGAACAACATGGGTTTGAACTCCACATGTCCACTTACACTCGAATATTTTTCGGTAGTAAATACAGCCAGGGGTGCAGAAGGGCCCGACTACAAGTTATACCAGATTTTTGACTGTGGAGGGTCAGCACCCCTAACACCTCTGCATTGTTCAAAGGACAGCTGTAGTTACTCAGAAGATTGCCCAGAGGGGTAAAGAAAATCATGTACTGCTTTAACACAGTGCCTGGGACACAGTAAGTGCTCAATACATATTTACAGTTATTACAAGCAAAGTCCATATTTCTGAACACAACCAAAATTTGTTTCTAAGTGCATATTTGGCACTGTCCAGAAAAACAATACAATCTCTTCTGCTATTACACAATATTTGCATTTCTAAGAAATCTTGTATAATCAACAACTGTATTATAAAAATAACTGCTCCCAGGGGGAAAATGGCTTTAGGATCTCAAGTTTCAGGTTTACAATAAAAGTTATTTTCTGTAGGAATTTGATAAATAACAACGGTTTGTAGCTGTAAAACTTAAACATCCCTGAGCAAATCCAGCATTTAGTCATATCCAAATTTTGTTCAAAAGGCCTTTCCTTTTCTATCTTCAAGACTATCATTTGTACTTTCTTAAACACATCTTTATCGCCAATGGCTTTTCATAAAGCATCAAATGGAAACGGGAGGGTTAAAGCCCCCAAAGTTAAATGCAACTTCGGTCACGAAGAACGTTGAAGGAAAGAGACCCCGCAAAGCCAGTCAGTCAGCTGCCCAAACCAAGCGTCCCAACAGCTGCTGTTGCCACGAGCACTTCTAGCTCCAGGAGGAGAGCTTCCTTAAGGACAGTGATTGCTTTGTGATGCAAAGGGCATTCTCAGATCTGTTGCATTGTATCCAATTTGTGGTGTTAAAGCTGATCCTGCAGAAGGAATTTCTGCATTGTATCCTACCCATGGTGCTAAGTAAAATCTCTTAATTCTGCTGGTACTCTATGATTGCTATGTTCAGTGACTGGTTTCACTTTGGGCTGTTTACAGAAGAAAAAAATCAAGCAACATCAACTAAAATCTACAGCAACATCACCTGCCACCCACACAGACACGCATGTGCGCACACACACACACACACACACACACACAGGGTTATGAAATTCTCATGAACGTTTCTGTTCCTTGCAGTACAGATTTGCTCTGTGCAGCCTCACTCTAAGTGGACAGCTCCCACATTCAAAGACTGACTTTACAAAGCTAAGGAAAAGAACTTCCTCAGTCTTTTAATCTCCACTCTCTTTAGAATTCCAGTGACTGTGAACATGTCTAAGCTCTTAAAGGAAAGCCCCACAGCGTTCAGGAGGGAGAGCAGAAAGCTGGTCCATCCACAGTGAAGGGACAGTTACCAAATATGAAGATAAAGAAGGTTCAGATGTTCTCAAAATACTGTCTGGGAGACAAACACTGTTTAAGCTAGAAGATGCTGCTAGAGGAAGTATATCACCAAACCTAGAGATTGGATAGAAGGTGGCAGAAAAGTCTGGAAGGAAAGAAGTGGGATCTCTAAAGATATTTTAACAGGATCAAGTACGAAAGAAAATGCAGTGGTAACGGCCAGCAGTATTTGGTTAGGACACAGAGGAAGTTACAAATAAAAGCCCAAAAGTGTATTCCCCACCCACCATGTAGGTAATCTCCTGAAACAGGCAGAGCCATAAACCAAAGTAACAGCAGCAATCATCACACAGCACATACAGCAGTCGTCGTACGGTACATAGAGCCTAGACGGCATCATACAGGCCCCATACATGGGCCTTAACCAAGCTGTACTTGGCAGGACAGCGGCGGTCTATATTTGAAGGTCATCGTTAAGAACTGTTCCTATGACACTTACTGTGTCCATTATAGGGATGATTTTCATCACGGTATGTATTTTCACAGCGACGCCTGGGTGAAACTTCTCTTTGGTCTTAACATACAGAACAGCTGTAGTTCTCCCAGGCAATGTTCAGCTTTTTACCACATGGACTCGTATAACCGATCTTTTCTCACTGGCCGCTAAAGAGCTCAGAGCCCAATGGCCCACCCGTAGCAAGTCTTGTCTTTATGGTTACACATTCTTACCCTCAAAGCTGGCTCCATTTCTTAAGTTTCCAGCCTTTTTTTGTCCTTTTAATATACGCTATCTCTTCATGTTTTATGTATTGTAAACCGCCTTACATATCTGGAATAGATCCAAGGATAAATTTAAATCCACAAATAATAAATATGGCTTTGCTTCAGAGGATGATCTTACTATACAGAAACCATGTGTATTCATTTACCCTTATCACAGACATGTATTCTGCAGGGAAAATGGACCAAGCACTGCCCTAGGCACAGAGGATACAAAAATAAATGAAACAGGCACGGCCCCTGTCCTCCCCTAGTCAGGGGGAGACACAAAATAAGCTACAAATGGTTTTAAGTGCTATAACAGAATAAAACAAGGACCTGAAATGGAGACCCATAGGGA
Source organism: Eschrichtius robustus (assembly GCF_028021215.1). Classification (NCBI taxonomy): domain Eukaryota; kingdom Metazoa; phylum Chordata; class Mammalia; order Artiodactyla; family Eschrichtiidae; genus Eschrichtius; species Eschrichtius robustus. The sequence continues at coordinate 84,516,898 of NC_090837.1, forward strand.
CACAGGGGGATGTACTTTTAAGTAGGGGGCTTGGGAAACATCTCACAGAGGTGGTGACACTGAATTCTGAGTTACTGTAAGCTGGGATTAGTGGTTTTTTAAAAAGCAGGGGGAAGGGGCTTCCCTGGTGGTGCAGTGGTTGAGAATCTGCCTGCCAATGCAGGGGACACGGGTTCGAGCCCTGGTCTGGGAAGATCCCACATGCCGCGGAGCAACTAGGCCCGTGAGCCACGGCTACTGAGCCTGCGCGTCTGGAGCCTGTGCTCCGCAACAAGAGAGGCCAGGACAGTGAGAGGCCCGCGCACCGCGATGAAGAGTGGCCCCCGCTCGCCGCAACTAGAGAAAGCCCTCACACAGAAACGAAGACCCAACACAGCCAAAAATAATTAATTAATTTAAAAAAAAAAAAAAAAAAGCAGGGGGAAGACCTTTTATCCAGGCAGAGGGAACAGAATGAGCAACAAGCTGAGACAAGTAAGACGGTCATTCCAAGACAGGAGGAGACTGAGCTAAACTGAGGAAGGATAACATACGACAAGGGTGGTCAAGCAGGGGTCAGATCACTCAGGGCCTTACAGCCTGGGTTGAGGAGTAGAGATTTTGTTTCGCGGGTAATGAGAAGGCACTGGAGGATTTTAAACCTGGGCTGGACATCCTCTGTTATAAGGTTCAGGATCTCACTTTCTGCTGCACGGGAACAGACTGTAAAGAGACAGGGCAGGAAGCAAAGAGAAGAGCTGCAGTGGTTCAGGCCAAAGGTGATGGTAGCAGTGGAGACAGAGCCCAGATTCGAATATATGTGATGAAAGACTGGATGCAGAGGACGTGAAAAGCCATGATCTAAAATCACTTCTGCATTTCTGTCTAGAGCAACTCACCGGGTATTAGCACCACAAGTGAGGGCAGCAGGTTGTGTGTCGGGAGTGGGGAGGGAGAGTCAAAATCAGTCTGTTTGGACGTGTTACCTTTGAAATGTCATAAAGGCATCCGGCAGAGACCAAGTCGGCTGGATGCATGAATTGCCAAACCTCAAAAAAAATACCCCTCCCAAGACCCTTTCGCAGGGAAGTGCTAGACTATATGCTCCACCGAAAGGAGTAAATCAGGAAAGGGGAAAATATGGGATCCAGGAAACCTGGAACCTGACACCAGAGAGAGATTTCCCAGGCTCACAGACAGTAAGGGAACTCCTGAGGCCACAACAGGCTTAGAGAAACCAGTCTGGATCACAGCAGACCTCGAGTTTTTGAGAGGCACTTCTTCAAGATGGTTGCAACGATAGGACACCTATTAAGTTTGACTATATTGAGAGGGACCTTATACAAATGAGGGCGGCTTGGAGGTTGGACTCGTATTTCTATACTTTTTTTAAAAAAGGCAAAAGATAGGACAATTATGAATTATAGGGAAGGCAAAATACAGTAGGAAAAAGGAAGAGGAGTCACAGCGTTCAAGTAGGGATAAGATGTCAACATCATCTCTGCAGTCATAATGTAGACAACGAAAACCAATCTATCCAGAACTATACCGAGACGATGCAAAGAGGGGAAATAAGTGTGGATGGGGGCTGACAGCCAAGCTCTCTCCTCCCATAGAGGGAAGTCAAAAGACAGTACCAGAAATTAAAAATAAATTATGCTGTAATGCAAGTTATTTAGCGGTATGGACGCAAAAATTCAGAAGAATAAGGTTGAAAAACTGGAACCGTTTCTGTGGGACAGGAAGGTCTGAGAGGGGTTGAGGGCCCGCTGTTTGTCTTACCAGCCTTGGTGTAATATTTAAAACTATCGTGTATGTAAGATGTTAACTACGCAGAAAGTAAATTATACCGTTGATTTTAAATATATTTTTAACAAAACATTGAAAAGGTACATGAATAGATGACATCAGAATAATAAAGACAAAAGGATAACAAAAACAAAGCAACCTAGATTTTCTGAAATGAAAGGGAGCCGTAATTGTTATTAGTGAAGCTAATGTATTGAATGTCAGTGAATACAATTTTGCCACCAAAAAATAGTGCGAAGAAAGGCCTGTTCAAAAAAAGATGACTCACAGATACAGAGAACAAACTAGAGGGTACCGGTGTGTGTGGGGGGGGGGGCGGTGGGGGGCAGGGGAGGTACAAACTATTGGCTCAAGGATGTATTGTACAATATGGGGAATAGAGCCAATATTTTGTAGTAACTGTAAATGGAAAGTAACCTTTAAAAACTGTATAAAATTAAAAAAAATTGTTTCAAGGCCTGTTCATTTGGGTTTAAAAGGCCCCTAAACCCTAAATGTAAGTAAAATATAAATACAGATAAGTATAAAAATAAAATGTCACAATACTTGTGAAACTGAATAACTATCCCTGGGCCATGGCCTCATACAGCGTTCCACCCTACTACAAACGGTGCTACAATGTGGCATGCTGGGTACAGTATGGGATTTCTATTCTAGAAACTCTCAGAAATACACACACCTGTTCAAAAGTAAGATCAATCATTAGTGGTGACAGAAGTACCTCCTCATCCATATGACTTAATTCAAGAGAGAGAACTGCACAAAACCCAAAGTTTATTGTGGGGGGATGTTTAAAACTTTTGGGTACGACGACATTTTAGCAGTGTGAAAAAACTCTTAGGGATGAATACTAAAAATATATTGTGGTAAAATGACATGTCTGGGGTTTAATATACTTTAGAAAATAAAAGAGATAAAAAGCAAATGGTGCAAAATCTTAATTACTGACGAGCACATGGAAATTTTCTTGTAGAGTTATTTGAAGTTTTCATAATTAAATACATCAAAGGGAAATACGGTCAGCTTCTCCTCATCTTCCAAAAAAGGTAAGTTTGTACATTTTCTTTATGATTACGATGCAAGTAAAGTACACTGAAAAGCAAAGGCTGCCATCGAGATTTATTTCCATCCAAATGACAACCCCAGCCTAACAAAAACTCTTTGAAAAGGATGTGGACAAAGTGAGAGAGTGGTAGTGTATATATGGACATATATACACTACCAAATGTAATATAGATAGCTAGTGGGAAGCAGCCGCATAGCACAGGGAGATCAGCTCGGTGCTCTGTGACCACTTAGAGGGGTGGGATGGGGAGGGTGGGAGGGAGGGAGACGTAAGAGGGAGGGGATATGGGGATATATGTATACGTATAGCTAATTCATTTTGTTATAAAGCAGAAACACCATTGTAAAGCAATTATACTCCAATAAAAATGTTAAAAAAAAAAAAAAAAAAAAGGATGTGGACAAGGCAAGCTAGGGTGCAAAAGAGAAAGCGAGCAGGAAAAAAAAAAATCAAGCTTCAAATTAATGGGAGCCTGTTGATTTAGTTCAAAATTCAAGCGTGATACCATTTTGTTAAAAACTAGGACCACCTAAGCATGGAGAAGGGTATTAAAAATCTGATAATTATCTGGGTAATTCGAGAGGCGCCTCATCCTTTCATGTGGGTAAATCTGGCTGAAACAAACACACCCCAAAAAGCCCTTAACCTAAATTATGTAGCTAACGGCCTTGTTTCATCATCTCTCTATTCCCCTTGGCCAGACAGAGCCAAATACGGAGGCAGAACGAGGGCAGCAGTGTGATCATACTGGCAACTCGGCTGCAGCAGGCCAATGAGCACAGGAAGTCTTCACAAGGACCCTTGGAAAAATAAACTCAAAAGGATATACATGTGTTGAAACATGTTTGTAATACAATTTTTGTGTAACTTTAAGACAAATATTAAGCCCAGTACGTTAGGATAAAAGATGTGAAGGAGATTTTATGAGAAAGCCTTCTCACCTGAGGTCACCTTTCCTTCCCATTTTTATTACCATGTCTCCCCAAGTTAAACAATTTCTCCTTTCTAGAAAGGGGCAGGTCTACCATGGGAGTAAGGCTCTGCCTTAAGAGAGGAAATTGATACTTCACCCTCCTTATTCTGTGGGGCAGCACACCTGGAAAGAAAGCAGAAGGAAAAGCAAACAGCGGCGGCAGGAGTAGGGAGAGAGCATAACACTTGTGCAGAGAAAGATGGACCCCTGTGCTCACCCAGCATGCGCTTGCAGCAAAGAGGACCTCACTTTCAACAGTATATACCTGGAGAGTAAAAAGACTTTTTTTTCTCTTTAACTAAGTAATTGGGGTAAGAAAAACTACCAAAGGCATTTAAGAGATGACAGCTCTCAGATGGCTATCTTGCTTTTCAGGCTGATTAGAGATAAGTATCCAGACTGCCCCACAGTATCTTCAGGTCAAGCAAATCCCCTTGGGCTATCAACGAAGCCGGCTTCCTTTGGCTCAGCTCTCCGTGAGGAAGGGAGTGATCAGTCACAGATCACCAGAGCTAGAAGGAACCCGATCAAAGCCCCGCCCTCCCACACCTAGGGCCAGAGCCAGAGGGTTACAGGAACCCTAGGAGGGCAGCAGCAGAGCTGTACACTAAAGGCCGTGTCCTGCAGCTTCCGGACCAAAATGCTATCTGGTGACTCTAGATTCTTCTCTCCTGATTCGTTTAGGTAAAACTTGATATATTTGAAATTTGCATCTTAAATGTAAAGCCTGAACCCACCAAAACCCTCAGCATCTGCTAATTGCTTAATAAGAAGCTCTCCAGTGAAGAGATGAATTAGGATGCATCCATACAATAAAAATACCATGCTATAAAAGAATACTATGTTGTAAAAATGAATTCGCATCCCACGTAATGGTAAGTGTTCTTTACCTATTGTTATGTGAAAGAGGCGACTGCAGAACAAACCTGTTTCTGTAAGTAATAACTACGTTATGTCCGCAAGTAATAACTACGAGTACGTCCGTTAGTAAAGGCACAGAAAAGATCGGGAAAATACACACCAGTCCCTTGGCTGTCATTATCCTGGAGGACCAAGATGATGGAGGATCTCCAGTTCCCAGTCATTCATGATGTAAAACACGTAAAGAGCAAGTACTGCTATCGTATACAAAAAGGTAAAGTTTCAAAGAGAGACAATTACCTCTTTCTTGCGCTCTTTTGTAGTAACTAGAAAGCACGATCCTTCCTTTACACTTTTCTCTAAGAAGGTGTTTTCTCCCCTCATCTTCATGATGGCAATTTCCCTTGGGAGCCAAGTCTCTCAGTTGTAGAGTCCTAAGAAGTACGGATGAAACCTTCACCTCTTCAGGGCAAGAGGAGTTAAATATGGTCCCTGCAGCACCGTGGGCTTCCCCAAATTAAGGCTTCCATCACATCAAAGGTACCCGTATGAGCACATACCAAGTGTGTCAGGACAATCCAGAGTCAAGCTGTGTATAAGCTAAGGGATGAATAAACAGCCTAGAGATGATGCAAGTCATATTCTAAAGGATGGACAGCAGAAATGGTGTTTTTTAATAACAGCCAAGAAAGGAGTCACTGGAGAGGCAAAATTTGGAGGTACAGCTTGAATAAACAGCTTGATGGCCAAATGCTGCAAGGCGGTTGTCTACACTGAAGCATCCCCATGGGTGCACACCACCACCACCCCCACCCCCCCGATCCCAGCAGCAGTGACTGCCCAGAAACGGCTCCAGGTGTGCCAAGACCTCAGCCTCCTCCTGCTCTGGCACACCAGAGTGGCAGTTGGACTGCCAAAGCCTCCTGGACCAGAGCCTCCAGCCTTAAGCATCCTTGGTCATTGACCTCAAGGTGCCCTCCACAGATGATCGTTTTCATGTGAGCCATGACCTGGAAATGCGTTTCCCAAACACTAGGGGTCTCTGGGAAAGGACTCGAAGATAGCTGGGGGGGGCAGACATGCCTAGTAAATTGTCAGCATCCTTTCACATCTTCGCCTAAGGTTTTAAACACCCGTTCCTATTATATCGTTTCTAATAGAGTGCCACACTCATAATGCTGTCACAGACTCTGGAAGTTTATTAAGAACTCAGGTCACTTAGGAACCACTTCGCGTCTTGCCAGCCTCCAACTCAAAGAAATCCGTCATTAAGAACCTCAGAAGCACATCTACCCAGGAAATGCAATTATATTTCCTTAATTTATAATAACTTCTATTTCTATGATTTAATCGGCATGACCGCATCTTTCTTTTTGAATAGAATGGCAATTACAGTAAGTCCCCTACATACAAGTTGTGAACTTTCACGCATTCCCATGTCCAGTCGTGTAAGTTAGTTCATGTGTCTGGCATACGTTGTCACGTGCGTGCATCCTCTACAAGTGGCTGTGCTTTTGAGTACTTTACCGTACAGTACTACATAGAGTACAGTAGTACAGTATCTTTATTTCAAACCCAGGACGTCATCTACGATGAGAAAAAAAAAAAAAAGCTACTACCCAGACATCACTGGATCGTTTTTTTTAAGAGGGTAGATAGAATTGAATGCAGCAAGGAACCAGAACCTGTGCCATCATCGTCAGGCGTGAAATTGCAGCTTGCCCTATCTCCTAATGCTGACGGTCCTTCAGCTCTACCATCTCCCACCTCCTCTCCCTCCTCCAGTCAGTAACTCTTCTGGCCTGTTCACTCGATGCCAGCCCCTGGATGCCAGCTGTTGTGCTGTACTTTTCAATGTACTGTAAGATTTAAAATGTTTATTTTAGTCCTCGTGTAGTAGTTCATACTACATAGTATGAGATTATTAATCTTCATATGGCTATCCATGTGGACCATGTTCTTTAGCGTGGAGAAAATTAAGAGAAAGTGTTTGCCGATGAATATTTGAACACTTGAGCCGTCTGACTCTAAGCGAGAGGATACCCTCCCCTAACTGGTGTCTCTTACATCAAGAATAGGAAAGTTTTTGCTCTTGGTATTTTTTTCCTAATACAGCATATTTTTAAAAACTGGGTAGTTCTGCCCTTGATAAAGATGAAGAACCAGGGCTTCTAAAATGGGTCAAAAAGATCCCAAAGGAATAAGGATATATGTTAAACTGTATGTTCTAAAGATAGTACTTATTCCTGCCAATTTTAGTACTTTTAGGGAGAACTAAAATAAGACCTAATTTTTTGACAGCATCAAGAGAATGAATTTGTCAAAATTATATATAATTTCTCTGAGCTTGAAATACATGTATATCCAAGGAGAATGGTATCAAGTGCTTCTTCGGTTTTCACAAACGTTTTGCTACATCGTTCACAAAACCAGTCTGAAAATGCAACTACTGTTGCTTTTTCTTCAACAATTCTTTACTATCAACTCTCAAAATAAATGCTACTTAACTGATTACTTTTACCAGGCGTGTTTGTCCCCTGGAAACTATGACTGACATATTTCTTCAGATATGTGGTTTCCTGTGCAATTCCTCAAAATAAAGCCTCTTTTCCACGGCTGAGAAAGGCCCACAAGTGAGTCTCTGCTCGGTAGCTGGGGAGACTTTTATTTTAAGGTTAAATTAGATCCTGCCACTCTCTCACTTCCCAACCTCCGATGGCTTCCCATCTTACCCAGTGATGGAAGAAATTGTCACAGGTATGGGAAGTCATTCTGGCTTACACATGGTTTGGCTTGACCTTCATGCTAACTACAACAGCCTGTCTTCTGGCCTGTCAAACATGAATTGTACGTCTGATTTAACCACTAAAATCTGATTTAACCATTTAAAAATCAAAACGGAATAACTGTGGTTCAGGCATTCAAAATGGAGCCGGGTGGCCATCGTGGATGTGCTTTCAGACATGTTCCTGCTTCACTGAGAACTTTAATTCTCTGAGCTGTATCAGACTCAAGGATACCATCAGTCGTTCTTAAAACAATATCTGCTAGCAGCTGCCTAGGTTCTCAAGGTCTCCCCTTGTACCTGTGCAACCACTTCGGACCCCAACCAATCCGTATTTGACAAGCATCCTGACTTCTTTCCAGCTCCAATTATGATTCTTGATAAATGACTCACGTGACTAACTGTAACTTTGTGATTTTTGCCTATGTAAGCCTCCCCCATTTTGCAGTCAGGTGGAACACAGTTTAAGTACTTCTTAAATCTGTGTCTCTTGGGCTATAGTCCTCAGTTAGGCTCAAATAAAATTCTTTTCTATTCCTATTAAATATATATATATATATTTTTTTTGTTTGCTTGTTTTTTATATATTATTTGCGTGAGAAGTATTATAAACCTATTACAGTACAGTACTATATAGCCGATTGTGTTAGTGGAGTACCTAGGCTAACTTTGTTGGACTTACAGACAAACTGGTCTTATGAATGTGCTCTCAGAAGGGAACTCGTTCATATGTAGGGGACTTACTGTACATGTATGTAATGATGCATTCCATATGGACCTACCTGGGGACTGCCTGGTCTGCGGCCATATGGTATATACGGGGCTTATGTGATAACTATGCAGTCAAACCACAGAGCACGTTGTTTCATTTTGCACAAAGTTAACGCAAACCTAGAAAAAGCCTTGTGTTTGCTGGGGGTTGAGAAGTTTCTTCAGTTATCAGAGGGGAGGCCTGAAGAGTTGAAGAGGAACACAGAAACGGAATGGGAAGAGAACCTCTGCCAGCACATAGATTTCCTATCACACTACGTGGAAAAAAATAGTGTGTTTGTGTTTGATGCTTGCAAGGAAAGAAAGACACAGCTTGACACTGAAAAGCTTTCATTTATAGTATGTGGAGCCATGTTTATATCTTGGGAGAAAGTTCATGCAGTGCAGCAACAAAACATTTTTTTTTTTAAATGCAACAAAGGTCACTAAGTAGCTCCAGACACCAAGCTGAGAGGCTGCAATAGGAAATGAAAAGTGATGGAATTTGCACCAGGGGATTTAGGACTGATCAGCTCATGAGGAATGGACCACCTTTCTTGATCCACCTCAGCCCACTTCATCACTCTCCTGACTGCCCTCGAACCATCCAACTCAGAAGAGAAAGGCGATGCCAGGAGGGAAAAAGTAGGACCCGACAGCAGTAGGAGACACCAGGCACCAACACAAGCTTCAGCTGTAAATTTCCCTGCCGAGGGGCATGGACCTGCAGTAACTACACAAGACATGAGGACCCAGGCCCAATGGCCATAGAAGGAAGAAACAGGGACCATCTCTCCGTTGGCAAGGAATCAGGAGGCTCACCCCCTTCTGCTTTCTGCTCCAAGGTTTTCAACCTTGGCTGCATAATGGAATCGTGCAAGGAGCTTCAAAAATTTCCAGTGTCTGGCACCCACCTCCAGAGTTTGATGAAACTGGTCTAGGGTACCATCTGGACAATGGAATTTTTTTTTTAAAGCTCACCAGGTGATTCCAAGCACAGTCTAGGCTGTAAAGCCATAGGCAGTGCTTTGCAAGTAGGAAGCAAAGAAGAGCCACGTGTGAGGAAGGAGTCCCGGAACGGTACAGTGATGATCAGGACAACGCTTTTCAGTTTAATGTGCGTAGGAAACACCTAGGGACCCTTGTTAAAATGCAGATTCTAGTTCAGTAGGTCTGGGGTGGGGGGCCTCAGCATTTACAACAGTGATGTCTTGATGTAGGGAGTTAGAACAGATCACAGCCTCCATCATTTAGCTAGAAAAGGAGGTACCACAGAAGGGATCACTACAGACAACATTATGGTTTAATGTTTTTCCTTCTTCAGTGGTATTAACGGCACTTTAATTTCACTGGATAACTCAGGATCACCATGTGGACCGTGATGCCCATGGAAAGCAGTGTGTATGAAAACCGTCCCCTTTATCACATGGTCCCAGCGTGTGCTGGGCTTTTTTGGTGGGGGGATACGATGGGCTGAATTGTGTCCTCCCAAAACTTATATATTGAAGTCCTAAAACCAGTACCGGAGAATGTGATTATTTAGAGATCAAAGCTTTAAATAGGCCAGAATTAAAATGAGTTATGAGAATGGGCTCTAATGCCGTATGAAGCGGTATCCTTGTAAGAGGAAGAGATTAGGACACAGACAAGTACAGAAGGAAGACCTTGTGAAGACACAGAGAGAGGACGGCCACCTGCAAGTCAAGGAGAGGCCTCCGAAGGGATCAACCCTGCCACCACACTGGTCCCAGACCTCTAGCCTCCAAAACTGCAAGAAAGTCTCTTGTTTAAGCTTCCCAGTCTATGGTAGTTTGCCGAGGCGTTCCTGGCAAACTAACATGGGGCGGGGCGGGTGGTTGGTTCATGGGTCTACTTTTGATAACTTGTCCAACTTATGTTTTTTACCAGCAGGACTGACATCCTTATTTCCAGCATCCTCCTTCCCTCGTCTAAACGTCTCTTTAATTTATGGCTGGCAGAAGGTGAGGTAACCACAGTTGTCAGGCTTTTCAGAGGAGCCTAGTGGTCAACAACAGGCTCTGGCGTCAGACGGTCTGACGCCGCCACACACCTGCTCTGGGACTTGAGAGAATTCACAGGCCAACAAGCTAGTTCCCGGCAGTGAGCCTTCACACACAGGGCCGTCAGAGGACAGCACACGAGCCTGCGTTTCTCCGTGATCTCTGCTCTTGTGTTCAAAGTTCCCCCAGACCCACCCCCCTTTTCCCTCCCCTCCCCTCACCTGTGTTCCAGGTAGAAAATGCAGCCCAATTAAGTGACCTCCAAGTAGATTTTATGCAGAGCCCCACACTGATCTTTCCCTATGTCCTCCCAGCTGATGGGCAGGAGTGATTTCCAGACAACTGACATAATACTAAAGTCGATTTTTACAGAATTAAAATTCTTCAGCCAAACTTCCTCAGAGATAAAACCCCATTGATGTTACATTCTAGGTTCCTCTAACCTTTCAGAATCTGCCAGAACTAAATTCCAGTGCATTTTTTGGGCAATGACCTTGCCTCCAATGAACAGTCTTGTGGTCTTGCTGGGCTCCCAGGAAGCCAACCTCCACTCTGACCTGTAATTTTTCACCACAAAAGCCGTGAGTCATTTCACTATAGGAAAATTCCAGAGTGACACATGGACACGTTACCAAGAGCAATGCCAAGTGGAAGCAAAGAGAGGGGAGAGCGGGAGGGGGAAGTCACGGCCTGGCCTCCGCACTGGCTTTTAGACGGCCTCCGACCTCTGAGGGAGTAGTGCTGAACACACACAGGACGTTACAAAAATTGCATGTGTCCATCTGTCGACCTTTATAAGCTTAGTTTGCCTTTCATTTAACCTCCGTTCAGCTGAGTCCGTTAAAATGGCTGTTACCAAGGTCAGAGGCTCCTACATGACTAATATCCACATCTTTTTCTCACCCGACTTCATCTCCATAGGATACTCCTTATCAAGTGTTTATACCTATAATTTTCTTCTTTGCTATACCCCAGGGCATTTCTTTATCTGCCTAATATGTCAAGTGGTGCATTCCAACATTTTCCTCCTTTCCCTTCTCCAAAATACCATTAGACTCTGCCTCTCTCTCCTCAGAGTATTTCAGTAGTTCTTTCCTTCTCCACTACTTTGTCCCCACCCTCAGTGTCGAAAGGCATCACTCTAGGAGTCTCCGTGATCTTCATGGAATCAAAGAGCTGGCACTGTTAAAAAGGCAGTTCAGACTTTAAGTTCAAAAGTTTAATTACTGATGTTGTGCACAGTGCAACTGAGCCAACCTATGATACTTTTTAGCCGCAAAAGGAAAAGTGAAATGTTGCAACACTGATTTAGGACACTCTTCATTGAAAATAACTGTTTCTCTAGATGTGTGTTCCTCAAATAAAATACATACTCTCATTTGATTTTTGAATGTGAGGCCTTCCCACTGTAGAAATTCAAAACTAACAAGTTTATGGAGAGTTGGCTTTGAGTCAAAGCATGTGACGATCACTATACAGGTTGGGAATTAAGGACATATGGAATTAAGGATGGTGGGCAACTAGCCAAGGCAATCCAAGGATTACTCAACTGGCAAAGGAAGGCCGGTCTGGGAACACACAGAAAAGCAGCAGTAAGTCAGCACTTAACTAGTTGCAGTAAAATCAGCTTCTTAAAAACATCCCGACAAGTTACATTCACTTAGAGAATCATTTAAGGGAAGATGACTGGAAATAAAGTTCCAGCTCAACAATAACTATGGTTGATTCCTTGAGATCAGGAAATCAAGTCACAACGAAAAGATGCTCAGGCCAGAGACCCAGATACAATAAGGCAATACAAAGGCAAAGGCCCCAAAGAGGAAGCAGCCTAAATGTCCTCAAGGTTGCCCCCTTGAGGACTCAGACCTGTGGATGAGGTCACATATGGATGGAGAACTCCACTGCCAGTCTTTAGTATTAAGATAGCACTTTAGAAGTTAGCAAACTTTCCCTGGAGAGGGCCAGACAGTAAATATCTGAGGTTTGGGGGCCAAGTAAGGTCTGTTGCACAGTTTAACCCTTTAAACAAGGTAAAAAGCATTCTTAGATCATAGGTTGTATAAAGACATGCCACCTGCCCTACTTGGCCAATCCCTGCTTTATACCAAACTTCCCGAGCCAGATCCCAGTGCAGAGGGCCCTCCCAGCTTCCTACCAGTTCTCTGCACCAGCAGCCACTGGGCTGACAGCTGCTCCTACTGTTCCCAGAGGACTAAGGATGGGGGCGCCTCACACCAGCATGGGCAAATATCAGAGAACACCCCAGAGTAGTGGCCAAGGGGTGGAAAGGTTGAGAATGGATAAGGCTAGAATGGACGTGGTCCAAGTTTCTGAAGTCATGAAGGGCATGGAAAGATGACCTAGCTCACGTCCTAACACACCGAACAAGGAGGCAATATAGTTGTTCTTCCAAGCTCTCACACCTACTTTTGACTCACATGAATCATACCTTGAAGCTAGAAAGATATACTTTGCTTGACTGGGATTAAACATGTAGAGGTAACACCACTCCGCCCCCTGTACAGGTACTTCAGGATGTAGACAAGTTGTCCATAAAGTTCAGATGCATTCACGAACACAGACCTGTAACGGGTTATTAGAGTCGAGGAATGTAGGAGGGGCACGCCTTCTCTTAACGCTCTGCTTAAAGTTACTGTTGGCAAACATGGGGCAACCTAGGCTGAGGCGAACCGGGTCCACACGAGGTATCCGTTCCTAGTTGGCCCATTCTGATGCTGTCTCACAGGACATACAGCCAGAGAATTGGCCTTCTCTTTGGAATGCTTTCACATTTCAATAATTCTTAGAAGGGACTTGTGGCACGTGTTAGTAGTTCCCTTCCTGCTAGCAGAAGAAAAACACATTAGTTACCACCATCCCCGGGTTCTCGTGTCCCTGCCTGGAGCCGTAGGGTTTTCTTTTGCTGAAAGGATACAGCTGGGCCACAGGAAATTAAGCTCTTAGTCCCCCCAAATGTGACATCGGATGTGTGCCAAAGATAATCATCTAACAAACGTCCCCAAGGACATCCTTGGCTCGAAATTCCTTTACTGAAAAATAAATTGAATTAAAATCCATGCATTCCATGAGGGCAGAGGTTTGGGGGTTTTTCCTGACTTATTCACATATGTACTCTGGGTGCCTAGAATGTGCTCGGCACATAGCAAGCTCTGAATAAGGAATGCAATCGCTGGGAAAACTTTGAAATTGGTAAATGGCTTTTATGGAAAAGAACCTGGCTTGGCAGAAGAGAAGCTGCAGATGTTACAGCTGACTACCTTTTCACCCCCCAAATAAAAAGCAATAAGCTGAGACAGAATGGAGACCTTCGTTCTCCAGATAGTCAGCAATGCCCCGAATCAGGCAGACCCTCTAACGCACAGAAGCAGCGAGGATCCCACTGCACATGAAGGTAGTAAGTTTGCAGAAGCTGAACCACTGAACTTAAACTACCGACTGGAATGCAAACTACCATCTGAGAAAATAGGGTGTTCTAGAAAAAAAGAGCATATCTGCTTTTTCCGGGTGCACCCACCCCACAGCTTCACTTAGAAAAGAGGAAGGAAAGTGAATGTAGCAAGTCAGGCATCAGTAACTTTGGGGACAATGAGTAGCAACTGGACCCGGTCTCAAAGGGCACCAGTGAAAGCCTGGCTTTTTGTGGCCAGTTCAATTGTTAGCTGCTTCCTACCCTTTTGTCTTGTTCCCTAGAGGATGAGTGAAAAGTGAGAGAGAACCTTGCCTGGGCCAACATCCCCACCTCCCCTCTCTCCTGACACCTGTTCAAGCTGAAGAAGAGGGTGTGGGTAGGGAGCGAGATCCCCTTTAAAACTGTGATCACCACCACTTCAAAGCCAGTGTCCACGGAGCAATCAACACACTGGGCAGGACTGCCCACATCCTCTTCAGGTATTATTTAAAGCAACAAGTCAATGGAATGAGCTATATAACTGCCAGAATCAGCACCTGTAACGCATTAGCAATTAAAGTTTAACAGGTCAAGGTGGGAACTAATGCAAACAATGGCAGCAGCTCAGAGGTGCAAGTAATCTGGTTTTTAGCAAAAAGAAACTCAGCTAAAGAAGCAGGCATACTCGGATAGCAACAGAAGTTCTGGAAGACCTAAAAGATTTCGGTCAAATCTCCTTGTTTACTTGCAGCGTTAACCCTCATCCACCGAGTCCTGTGTACATGACAACGTGTATGGACCCTGTCCAGGCACGGGGCTAGCCTCTGAGGCTACAGTCATGGATGAGAGGACAGAGGAACCAGGCGCTCAGCAAGCTAACCATACAGTGGGAGAGAGGGTCTAACAGGGAAACATGAGGCTGCCTCCAACTTATCCGTGATTCAGGCAGTTTTGCACGAAGCCACCCCCACCCGTCCCCTGCTCTGTTCTTCACGACATTTGGACTACTTCCTCCTTATGGTCAGAATATGGACAGCAGACATAAAGATACAAATGCTTTCTTAAACGGGGCCCACAAGCCCTGAATAAGCCAACAGTGATTCAGAGCTGCCCTCAGAGCGGGTCCTAAGCTACGCTGGCCACAGAACGGGGAGGGAGAAGGGAGGAACCAGAACTGGGCCGAGGACCTAATCGCTAGTCTTGTCTCTGCCAATAAGACCCTTCATGACCCTGGACAAGGGGCAAATCTCTAAGAGCCTCTAAAATGGGGTAACTGTGCCTTCTGCCTGCTTTTATAGTTACGTGAACAGAGGACATCGTGTAGTCAAGTAGGAGGCAGGAAGCAAAAGATATCTTTTGTACTGATAATTTTCCCAAGGCGCTAGATTTCTGGGCCAGCCTACATTTGGAGAGGCAACTAAAAACAGCCGACGTGTGACTGCTATAAACACCCTCAGGGTTTCTGGCTAGGGTCTGAATTTGCTCTTTCAAAAATGTCTACTGTAAAGCTCAAAACTCAACAGATGTCTACTGAGCACCCAGCTCGTGCACTCACCACGCCAGACTTGGGGAGACGCAGCAGCGAGCCCGAGAGGCAGCGTTCACTGAGCGCTTCCTATGTACATCAACTCATTTCATCTTCACTGTAACCCTCTAACTGCAGTACTAACGTGATCCTCACTTACTTAGAGCACTAGAGCACACAGATTGAGAAATGTTCAAGGTCACAGAAGCAGTAGAGCTGGAATTCAAACTGGGGAAGAGAGTTTCTACTATGCATGTTTTGACATCAAAGCCCTGTGTAGGGAGACTCAGGGACCTGCCAGATAGCACATTCTCCAGCCCTTCCTCCAATGGAGACTTAGCTAAAGTCCGGGGCTCTCCCTCTGGTGGTGCTGCTCTAAATTAAGCGACCTTCTTGCTCTCCAATTTCCAAGTAAACACATTTGCAGAAATATGTTAACTTCCACATTTTAATTAAATAATGCAACAGTGTTGCCAAATCCTAAGTGGGAGTTTTTGCATCCCCATGTCATTATTTCCCATGGGAACATGACCCTCAGGAGACAGCACCGATGGGACAAATACAGCTGAGGGCCTCTACTTGTAGGTCTGTGAACCACAAAGCTGAAGATCATAGCTAATGCAACAAACACTGAACATTCTGTTAAAGAACCACGTTGAAAGACAATCAAGTCTTCTCTTGCCCATAAAGCCATTCCTAGCTGCTTCTAATCTCTTCCCCATCACATAGTATAAACTACACAATTTTGAACTCAATCATGTACATTGTATACTGGTTACAGTCGTAGAGGCCTTGGTCTAAAAATCAAGTCTGTAAAACTTGACCAGGGACTACGCTCAAGCATTTTCTAGGACTATGTTAAGCTCATAATAGATGCTCAAGACCTTAATTGATTAATGGATCCAAAGAGTTAATTAGCATGTTTATTGGACACAGGCTCACTCAATACAAGTTGATTTCTTGATGTTTCCTACACTCATTTTCTTATTTTTAAAAAGACTTTAACATCATTTTCTTGATATGAGACCCCCATAAAGAAAAGGTAAACACAAACCTTTTGTTCAAAAACTATGTCGTCTGGGAAAGGAGGAAAAAAGTTAACTTGTAGGAAGAACTTTAATAGCCACAAGAGGGGTAAATGCCATGATAACTTTATGGGCTTGCTTTGGCTAGGATAAATTTAGAGTCTAGATAAATCACACACACTCTGAAATCTTAACTACTGGTAAAAGAATACGTTCCATGTCAGAGTGTAACACTGAGCAAACATGCCCTCTAAGCTTAAGCTGCCAAAGGCGTTCGCTCAGTGTTTCATCAGCTTTGGGGACTTGGCTCAATGCACACTGGGGTAGAGTCCCTAGAGACAGACCCTGTGATTATGATGAAATCCTACAAGGAAGGAAAGCTATACATGTAGGAACCCAACGTCGTGTATAACATGGTAATGTAAGCTCAACTGTTTGAGACAGATCAAGAGCAATCGTAACTCAGAAAACCACTGTGGTCACGGTGGCTGCTGGAGTTATCTGCTTCTTTTGAGTTTCTAGCCTCTAAATGGATACTTTTCTTCCTTACTTAGATGCCAGATTTGGAAAGTTCAGTCACATCTGTAGACACCACCGGGATGACGAAAGGGCCCAGACTTTGAAGTCAGACAAACCTGGGTCTGAACCTCGACTCTCCCGTGTATTAACTTTGTGACCCTGGGCAAGTGGACTTAATCCGAGCTTCGGTTCTCTCTGTAAAACTGAGGCAACACACACATGCTACAGAGTGGCTTTGAGGATTACAGCTGTATGTACGTAAAGTGCATAGGACAGTGGTGAATATATAGTAAATCCTCCAACTGTTATTTAATATAAGGCTTAAGTGGAAAGGCGTTGCTTACGTAAAACCACGGAAAACAGAAGTGTACAAGCGTGGTGGGGTCCAGGACAGAGTATTCGGACCCCATCTCTTTTCCATATCACCTCAGTCTCCATATGACTTTCAGGAATAATGGCAAATCAGATGTTACATCTACCATACCTCCATGTCAATGGTTTTTCGAAAGCCAGTGTTAAAAGACCACCTTCTAAATTCAGGAGTGACTTCCAGTATGCATTCTCTTCTGCAAAAAGCCATTCACCAGAGACATCTGCTAAGAGTGGGATTCTAGGCAGTCAGAAAGCATTCCCAGAACAGTAGTAGTTCTGCTACGTTACTTTCACTTTAATTAAGGGTCATCCAACAGTCCATGAGTCCGATTTCCTGGAAGGCTGGCTCTTTGTCTGATTTTACATTACTGTGGTAGAAGGGCTAACTCATCTGCAGGGGCCTCTGAGCTCCTGAGGATCTGTCCAAACAGGTCTGCACCATGACTCGGGTGAGGACACGGGTTTCTAGAGCAGCGCTTCAAGCCTTAATGCATATCTCATTAACATGCAAGTTCTGATTGAGGAGTTCTGGGCAGGGGCCCGAGACAATACAAGCTCCCAGAAGATGCCTGTGCCAGTTTCCAGACCACACCGGGAGTAGCAAGGGTCTACAGGGCCAGGACAATTAGAATTCACAAACCGAAGAGCACACAGCATTCCTCCATTCTTGGGGCTCAAAATGGGGGCAGCAACTGCCAACTGACTGTCTCTAGGAAGGTACTAAACTATGGCAATTGTATAAAACCAATGAAGTGCACATAGAACTCTTAAAGGAAAACCAAAGAAACAATATTCACAGGGACCATTACCATTTTCTTCAGCTGAAAACACCCTCCCATTCCTCTAAGCTCCTTTCTCCTAGAAATAAGATATCCTTTTTGTTAGCTCTCATAAGCTGTTTCTTTGAGTGGCTGTTAATGAAAACATATCAAGACACTGCTAATGTCTCCTACAGAGGCTTAGTGCAGAAAAACACCACACTGTTTTTAAATTCTGTTAACAGCGTAACAAGTAACAGTGTAACGAATGAAATCAGCTTAGAACACTAATCAGGCACCAATGGTTTCTGAAAATCGGACATGCATTCTGTAACTGTCACTGACTTATGTGCAGTCTGACCTTCAGGGACCAAATAAATGAGCAAACCATCTCAGGGACACGTTCCATGTTAGATTAGAGGTTTTAGGCTGCGGTGACAAGGGAAAAAAATGTGTCCTGAGAAATAGTGTGCATGAAACACAGGGCTGGCACCAGGCAGAGTCCTGGAGCCAGCACCCCCAGGTCAGGTCTCCAGATGGGCGACCTTGCTTACGCAGTTAACCTCTCCAAGTCTTCACCTGCCAACTGAACCATACTCCCTCTTCCCCACTAACTCACATGTCTCGTTCAGTGTCACCACCCACTTCCCAGAGAAGGCGCCCTTCCCAAGGCTAAGACTTGACTGTTGCTTCACTTAAGCGGCATGGTACGTGATGTAACTGATGGTGCCTTTGTACCCCTAAACTGACCATCCCTGTAACCACTTACACCTGAACCCTTGAGCACATGCAATTTTTTTTTTTTTTTTACAGCTCAAAGGATTCATCTGCTACCACATCATTAGTGCAACTTCCTTCTCTTTCAAGTTCACTTTTGAGGATTGCTGTGTTATCTTGTACTACCCAATATTTAGCCTGGCACCCCAAGCAGTGCACGATTCCCAGAGACAGAGATGGAGTCTGATGGAGTGTCTGATCCCTGTACCTCACACAGAACCTTTAAAAAGCAGGCAACTCATAAGCGCTTATGGTGGGTGCCTCCTTCCACTGAGGGCACTGGCACAGAAGCCTATGGTGACAACAAGTCAACCCTCACCTCCAGAAAATTGCAAGCAGGGAACAGTGATTCACCTTGTTGAGAATCAGAACCACCTGGGAGCATTTTTCATACTACAGATTCCCTGGCCCTATTCATGCTTAGCTTTAACAAGCACCCAGGCTCTGTGAACTGAATTTTCAGAAGACTGATCCTCTTCTTGTGGCTCAACCATCCTGACGCTTTTTGCTTTCACTTAACCCTATCGACGGCCCGCATTCCGCCCCCATCCTCCTGCCCACAGAGGCCGTGACAGTGTCACACTCTGTCCTGGCAGAAGGTCAAAAGATAGCCAAGGACCAAGTATTTCCTGGTTGTATGCCTTTATGTTTTCAAAACAAAACGCAAAACCAACCATTCACCTTTGCTATGCCGCACTGTTTACACCCACAATCCGATCCGCTTTATGAAACTTTCAACATTTTCTCCAACCATCACGCACGTATTCGAGGGAGCAGTAAACCACCTCCCTCAGGTTCTTAGAGCACGAACTCTAGGTGCCGACACTCAGTTGCCCATCGTTGCTCCGGCGCAGAAACCACACGCAAAAGAAAAGAAAGCGTCTGCACCAAGGAGCACTCACCCAGCACCCACCACCGTGGCCCCGGCCCCCGAGCGGATCTCCAAGCCCCTCCTGCGCGGCGCCGCCTCCCCAGCCAGCCCGGGCGCGCACGGACGGACTCGGCGGAGCCCCGAGACTTACCTGAAGCACGTAGTGAGCTCGCCCGAAGGCTTCAGACACGGGTACGTGGTCGTGGCGATTTTGTTTTCCGAGCAGATTTCTCTGTGGAAAAAGTTGGAGGAACTTAGTTGGTTCTCCGCTGGAGAGCGAAGGGCAGCGCGCTCTGGGCATCCGCGTCCCGCGCGCCGACCAGGCGCTGGTTTCCCTAACGCGGACGCGGAGCGGACTCCAGGGTCAGGGGCGGGCCCGGCGAGGGGCCAACGCAGGGAACCCAGGCCCAAGCGAAAGAAAAGGTGAAGAAGCGGGGCA
This sequence comes from Eschrichtius robustus, assembly GCF_028021215.1. Lineage (NCBI taxonomy): Eukaryota > Metazoa > Chordata > Mammalia > Artiodactyla > Eschrichtiidae > Eschrichtius > Eschrichtius robustus. The sequence continues at coordinate 84,536,837 of NC_090837.1, forward strand.
CTGAAGGGCGGCAGGAAGGCGGCGCGCGGGTATCTCGGTGCCCCGACCCACAGATGGGGGAGCCAGAGCTAAGGGCGCGGAGGGTCTCACCCGGGAGCAGAGTTTAACGTAGGCCAGAACAGTTGAGCGCCCGGGGAGCGAGGGCGTGAGGGTCACCGCTGTGGGGGGAAGGGGCACCGCCTGCACCCCAAAAGCCGGGGCGCACCAAGCAGGGACCGGCAGCGCTTACCTGTCGCCGTCCTCGGGCTCCTCTCGGTAGCTCCACGTGTGTCCCAGCGCCAGGAGCAGCAGAAGCGGACCCAGGCCCTTGCCCAGCTGCCCCCTCGCCGCTCCTCCCCGGCTTGGAGGCGGCGGCACCATCAGGGAAGCTCCCGGCTTCTTCCCGGCGCCGGAGCTCTCTCCCCGCCCTGCGCCCGGCTCCTCCGCGCCCGCCGCCGCCTTCCCTCTCCCCGGCAGGGGGCGCCCGAGGGCGCGGGCGTTTGCGCCACCTGCGCGAGGCACCGGGGTTGGTGGCGCCGTGGTGTTGAGAGGGATTAGGCTACGGGTTGGGGTGCAGAGTGCCAGCTCCGAAGAGAGGCCGGGAAATGGGGCGCCTGCGGTGCCCAGCCGGCGCGACGGTCGCGGGGTCCAGGCCGTCTCGCTCGGGAGGTTCACGCCGGAGAGACGAACTCGCTCCACGCGGTTTGGGGCGGCGCCCTCGCCGCCTGCCTCTTCCTCCGCCGGGCGCCGCGCGCAGGGTGCGGAAAGCAGGCGGCCGCTTGCATTTTACCCCGGGGTCGCACGCCCGGGAGGAGGAGCCGATTCTCACCCCGGGAAAAGGGAGGGGGAGCAGAGGGGTTAATAAGCTTCCTTCCTGTTGTCAGTTGCTTTCCAAGGACCCGGGTCAGGCTAATGTTTGGCTTCTCCCCTCGAGCGCCTACACTGTCCTTTCCCGCTACCTCGGTTCGCCTTAGCAGAATAAGGGAGGAAGGAGGAGGTGAAGGCGCCAGCGGCTCTCCCAAACTGCCTTCTCTGAAACCTGAAATTGCACCATTTCTAGAGCGTGGTCTGTCTTCATTAAAGCCCCTTAGTCCTCCGGTCGAACAAGCAACAAACTCTCAACAGCTCTTTCAGAGGGGGCTTTTAAATCCTCTTGCCCTGAGCAGCTTTAATGCTGCTTCAAAACCACGCACACACGTGAGAGCTGGAAACTCCTGGAAGATCAGGTGAGACACGGAAGGGGGCCGTTAATCAGCGCCTGCCCCCTGCTAGTTAATGCGGGGTTGTTAACGGGTATCCTGAAAACCCCGGCTGCGGGGCGGTACGGTAAATCAGCTCATCTGGTGGTGACCCAATTGTAACTCATATATATACGCCTTCACCTTCACACTTGGTTGCACGTTAGGCGTTTCTGTGCCTGTTAAAGAGAAGCTCGTGACATAAACGTGCCCCGCTGAGAAAGCTAGTGGTCGTGGCCCAGAAATAAGTTGCAAGAGCAGGGGGTTGCACGAGGAGGTGAAAAGGTAGCTTGTTCACAAGTTACCGGTGTGCTAATTGGTTAGGTGAGCAGGTGTTTTGATTCAAAATATTCTGGGCAACTGAGAATGACCGTGCATATCACATACATCTTGACATTTTAAAATAGCAGTGGTATCCTCATTTCTCTGTAGATTGCTTTTAAATTTTCCAAAGGTTTTTCACATTTACGATTTTATTTGATACCATATCCCTTGAAACTAGGAGTCCAGCTTCAGCGAGGTGGGTTTCTTTCCTACAAAACTTAGACATGGCAGAGCATAAAACACACTTGATATTGAAATACGGTGCTACACACAAGAGAAGTGAATTTTCACGTGGTAGTTCAGGAGACACTTCAGAAGCTTGCCAAACCTGCCAGTGACCATCACACAGTCAGGAAAAAAAACAACAAATAAACCTGGATTCAAACCCAGGCTGTGTGGCTTCCTTGGTCTGTGACCTTGCGCAAGTTACGTGACCTTGTGCAAGTTACCTAACCTTTCTGAAACTCAGTTTCCTCATCTGTAAAATGGAGAAAACTCCCTGAGTGTTTAAGAGTAATAAATGAGGTAATGCATATGATGTTTTCACAGTGCCTGGCGTATATTGAGCGCTCAGTAGACATTAACTGTTACCACTTTTAACCTAAATGATTATATTGCACAGGATTTTCAGTTTTAACTTTCCAGCTTTCTGCTTTCCAGATAGTTTATTTCACAGCAGTTGTTTGGGTTCCTAAAGAGATACCTCTCTAAGCATTTGAAAAATAAACCCATGGTGGAGATTATAAAAATTGTATCACTTTAAGATTGTGCCAAAAAAAGGTTTAGTCTCCGTCTTGCAGAGAAAAGGCCATTCTGTAGAAGGTTCTATTTCTTTTTTCTTTCTTTCTTTTTTTTTTTTTCTTTTTTTGGCCAAGTCATGCAGCTTGTGGGAATCTTAGTTCCCAGACCAGGGATAGAACCCACGCCCACTGCAGTGGAAGCTTGGAGGCCTAACCCCTGACTGGACCACCAGCGAGGGGAAGTCCCTAGGAGGTTCTATTTTTATTTTCTTACCTATTACTCTATTTTGATATCTGGCTATCTTTTTTTCTCCTCTTTACTCAATTTTGCTTTTCTACTGTTGTATTATGGGTCTTAGTTCTACAAGTAGGAGAGAATGGTATAGGAGATTCGTTATCGGCTTCCTTAAATAGTTAATAAGCCACATATGGGGACATGCAGCTTTACGGAGAAAGTAATTCAGGCTGCAAATGATAAAAGCAAAATCATGTCTGTTATGCACAGCTGTGTGGCGGAAAATTGGGGACTGAGCTGACTTTGAGGCCTCCTTATTTTCAGCCCCTCCACTGAGCACAGATGAGAATGAGGTGTCAGAGGAGGTGCTGGGGCCCAGCAAACAGGCCAGGTTTGCCTGGGAGGAAACCCCGAGGCTGCGTGGTCAGGGGGCATTTCTGGAAGAGGTGAGCTGGAGCAGAGACCTTTTTTAAAACCTCTGCCTGGAGGCCTGGAATTTAAACTCACTGGCAGCTACTGACCGCACAACATTTCTTGTGGGGCTTTGGGACCTGGGCTGGAAAGCACAGCCGAGGGCAAAGAGATGTGGATGGCCTGTATGTATTCCAGTCCCCTGAAAAGTTAAACACTCCTGTAAAAGACGAAACCTGCACTGGCTCAGGCTGCAGCCTGCATGGGAGATGTCAGAATGCAGCTGAGTGTGGCAGGGACCTCCGGGGTCTTCGGTTGTCTCTCCTGAGACCCTAACTCTCTCCCCAACCATGCATAAGCTCCCCAACGATCTGCCCCATTCCCTCACTTAAGAAACCCTGGCTGAGAGGACGCACCTCCTGCCTCTTTCATAGGCGTGTTACAAAGACTGATGATACGGACCTAAATGCTCCTTGGGGGAGGCTCTGTATGATTATTTCTCTTCGGCATGGCACTGTCTGCGATGTTTTCCATATAGGCCTGTCAGCTTCCCTGAGACAAAGCAGAGCGTGCATAGTTATACAATTTGCCATGTCCCAGGGGTACGAGGCTGTACCAAGGGCTTTGAATGCAGACTGTGCTGTAGGTTCAACTCCCTGGTGGGCCAGGTATTGTTAAGGACTGCTGAGTGTTGTCTGGGGCTGAGGGGAGAAGGGGGGTTCACTGGCTGGAGAACACAGAGGCCAGTATACACAAGCAAAGTGAAAAAACTAGGCCACTGGGCAGAGAGTACCCTTGGAAATAAGAACCACGGCCTCTTTCACTCTTTTTTTTTTAATTTTTAGCTTTTATGTTTTCAACTGAGGCAAATTGACATGTGCAGTATTAGTTTCAGGTGTACAACATAATGATTCCATATGTTAGCTATAGCAAAATGATCACCACAGCAAGTCCACTTAACATCCATCACCAAAGTTACCATTTTTTTTTCTTGTAATGCGAACGTTTAAGATCTACTCTCTTAGACCTAACTCTCAAACATACAATACCGTATTATTGACCATAGTCACCATGCTGGACGTTATAGTACCAGGACTTATTTATTTTAGAACTGGAAATGTGTACCTTTTGACCACCTTCACCCATTTTGCCCACTCCTTTTTGAGGGACTCCAACATCTTCTTTGGAGAAGTTCAACATCGTATTAGAAAAGAACGATCCATAAAAAGACAAATTAAAGGGCAAAACACCACCAAGTGGGGACACAATTCATTCCTCTATTATTTGTTTGCTTAAATTTTTCCTTATGAAAGGGATTTGTGGTGGCTGAAAACAATACCTCCTATGTATAAGTCCTGTGCTATGTTTAAGCAGATCACAAATCAGTTCTCAGATTCTCAGACGTCAGTTCAGGATAACTGCATGATCAGTTACAAGATTCAAGGTAGCCATGAAGAAAAAGCCTATAAATTTCTCCAAAAAAATCACAGATTTTTCCTGTTGGTCTCCCTGGAATATAGCAGCGGTCACCTAAAGGTATTTCATAGAAACAAGACCCAACAAGCATGGGTAGAGCTCCTACAGAACTGTGAGTGGTTCACATATACCATATATCCCTGGAATAAACAGGTTACCCTGATACCTTTCCTTCAGTTTCAGTTTTGATTGACATATGGCCAGGTCTGCTTAGGGAATTAGGGGTAAACCTTGAAGAGTGTTAAAATGCTCCAGTCTCCAAGCCATTGTGAGGAAATGCTCAAGGCAAGAAGACTGAAACATGTTCACACAGTAAAAGGGTTTTAAAGCCCTGGTTTTGGGGTGTATACACTATCTTTGCACTTAGTCTACCTTCATTTTAACTTGTACAAATTCTGAAAGTGTATTGAAGCTGTGGGTCTCTGGAATTTTCTCCCAAGACAGGAAGAAACATCTGATTCCTATGTCTGTGACAGAATCACACAATTTTTGCCAAACTCTGAAATAAAGGTAATGTTAAAAGATTAGTTAACCTTATATGTGTATAGGCGGCTAAAAGAAAAATGTACAAAATTGTTTAAAAAAGAGAAACTTCTTGTTACTTGGTTGAATGTCTCAAAAAGGTCAAGAAAAGTTATTCATGTGATTTGGGTGTCATGTTCTTGAAAGTTCTAACACACACACACACACACACACACACACACACACACACGCACTCTGAGTCCCTGTCTGGGGTTTCTTCCAAAGGAGTTTGTCGAGACCATGAGAGTCGGCAGTCTCCTTGACTAGTCACAGCTGCAAGATCAAACCCAGGGTTTCTAGAAGAGCGTTCTAGCTCCATTCAATTCTGCACCTCCTTGTGGGACAAATGGGGAAGGCAGGACGTGCAGCTGGGAGGGCCCCATCTCTTGTGGTCCCCACAAGCATGAAAAGGAAGGATGAAGGGCTGGCATTAGAGGTATGGCCACCAGCCCCATGCTACGAGGTCTCTGGTGGAGAACATGCCACTAGAATTAACCCAGGATTTATGAGCTGACTCCTTGGAGTATCAGCCATTTCTATACCACAACTTCTCTGCTTTATTTTTGTAGAGCTAACTCTCTTTATATCCCTTACCTCCATAGGAGTAAGAGTTTTTATTTAATATTTATTGAGAACTTGGAGATACTTAGTAGTATGGTATCAAGCCAATTTGACAGGTAATAACAATGTTGACTTTAATAAAAGTTTTCTTATTTGAGCCAAGGTATCTTTTATGGTGGAATAAATATAATGCCCATGCTAGCAGAGAATGGGTACTTACTTATTAAAAGTACCTACTTATTACTTATTGAAAATATTTTTTTCCTGTGGATATGAGGTTGACTTTACCTCCTTCCTTTTAAAAAATGGACTTAGAGAAATAACACCGGGAAAAGAAAGGAATTAGACTTAAAAATTAGAGTTACCTAGATTTGAAATCCAGCTCTAAAACCTAAAACCTTTATGACCCTGAACAAGTTCCTGGGATTCAGTTTATCCATAGATAATTAGAAACAACGATCTCCAAGTCACAGGATTATTGAAAAAAGTAAATGAGATATATAACATGACTGTTGCATCAGAGATAATAAATGAAAGCAAATATTATTTTAATTGTTTATCTTTGAAAATTTGAGTGCAGTTATGGTGGGCCATCCACCCTGTCACATTTAACTTACTTTCCATAAAAGATACCTTGTGAAATGGACGGCTAAGGATAGAGACGTCCCGTCACAGGACAGACTAAACCAAGTAGCAGCATTCACATTGCTGTCACTACCATTGTGCTTTTTTTTTTAAGATTATTTTATTTTTATTTATTTTTTGGCTGCATTGGATCTTCATTGCTGCACACGGGCTTTCTCTAGTTGCTGCTAGAGGGGACTACTCTTCATTGCGGTGAGCAGGCTTCTCATTGCGGTGGCTTCTCTTGTTGTGGAGCACGGGCTCTAGGAGCATGGGCTTCAGTAGTTGTGGCATGCGGGCTCAGTAGTTGTGGCATACGGGCTTAGTTGCTCCACGGCATGTGGGATCTTCCCCAACCAGGGATCGAACCCATGTCCCCTGCATTGGCAGGCAGATTCTTAACCACTGCGCCACCAGGGAAGTCCCTACCATTGTGCTTTAATTAAATGTTAGGGGGTGACTAAGGCCCTGGGTAAGTCAAGTCCATTAACAGTTGCTAGAAATTAGAATGTACATACTTTGCCTTAGAGAATAGTTGTGCTTCTGAATATTGTGCCTGTCTGACTTTTATATATTTTAAACCAAATCATGATCTAAATGTGTTCAAGGAACTGGCTAGTTAAAACCCAGCTGTGGTCAATTCTACAGCGGTGTGAATGCTGTCTTCAAATCTATGCATCCGTGCGATTGCATTATTTTCTGTTGAACGTTTCTAACTGGGTCAGGCTGGGAAAATTTGCAGCAGAGTAATGGACCCTGCCTAAGGAGGCCACAATCTTCCGGGAGGGCAGTTCTGTTTAAAGAAAATGAGGCAGTCCATATGATGCAGAAAAATCTTAGCACTCAGGGTAAAGGTTGTTAGAGTCTGACAGAACATGCAATACATCTGTTAACCAAAATGAGACCTATTCGTGATAAAATACCAAGAAAGCCACATTCCTGAACGCTCTTAATGGATGATGATACTTATCCAAGAATTTGGCACAAAGAATAACAACAAATACTTATTGAGCACTTGGTACATGCAGATATATATATATATTTATTTATTTATTTATTTTTGGCTGTGTTGGGTCTTCGTTGCTGGGCGCGGGCTTTCTCTAGTTGCGGCGAGCGGGGGCTACTCTTCATTGTGGTGCACGGGCTTCTCATTGCGGTGGCTTCTTTTGTTGTGGAGCACGGGCTCTAAGCACGTGGGCTTCAGTAGATGTGGCACGCAGGCTCAGTAGTTGTGGCTCTCGGGCTTTAGAGCGCAGGCTCAGTAGTTGGGCGCACGGGCTTAGTTGCTCCGCGGCATGTGGGATCTTCCCAGACCAGAGCTTGAACCCATGTCCCCTGCATTGGCAGGCGGATTCTTAACCACTGCGCCACCAGGGAAGCCCCATGCAGATATTTTTAAAAGCACTGTACAAGTATTATCCAGTGGTTAGGACTCTGCACTTCCATTGCAGGGGGCACAGGTTCAATCCCTAGTCCGAGAACTAAGATCCCGCATGCCACACAGCATGGCCAAAAAAAAACAGAAAAAAAAAAAAGAAAGTCTACAAGTATTATCTCATCTAATCCTTTTTATAATCCTCTGTCATTGATTCTATTATCAGCTGCTTTTTACAGGTGAGGAAACTGAGGTAGAGGTTTTAATTCACTTGCCTAAGGTACAGAGTTATGAGTAATGAGCTGCGTTTGAATTGGAGCATTTTTAGCCCCAGGGTCCATGCTCTTAACACTACAATTAAACTGCCCTTTGGAGAAGTAAGAATCTGGGCAGTTTTCTCCTAAGAGACAGACTACATCCAGGATGTTTGCCCAGGGATGTAATGAGAACCAGGGAAAGCCCAAGGTCCACCATGATAATCAGTGACCCTGAGACTCTATCACGGTTCGTGCTCAGGCACGATCCTTCCTCGGCAGCTCTGTGCCAACCAGCTGACCCCATAAGTCCTCACCTTTGTGTATTAGCTGACCTCTCTTTGCAGCAATGCTGAGCTTTATCCACGGGACCTGTCCTCGTGGAGCTAGAGAGTCTGCTGAGTTACGTGGGAATGCTGACATGAGAAGATTGAGATCCAGTTTCCAAACCCTTGGAGCTCTGGCACGTTTGCAAACCATCTTTGCCATTCTAGCCCTGGACCTGAGACAGGTCTTTATCAGACCTAGAACTCTCACGGAACTAGGCTATCAGGAAAGCACGTAGGGGTGTTGGGGGGAACATTTTTATAGTCACCGTGGAGAAATACCTAGGCAAAATGCTTTGAAAATATCAAGAGTCCAGCGTAGTCCCATGGAATCACCTTCCAGTTGGAAACTGATTCTTTGAGATCTAGAAAGAATACTGGAGGGTAAGCAGTTGCAACCAAGGTTTGCTCAAGAAAGCTGGAAGAGTTTTGGATCCCTCTCCCTTTCTCTCGTCCTCCCTCCCTCTCACTGCCCCTCCCCCTCCACACACACAATCCTCAGAGGTTGTTGGCTTGTGGATGTTTCAGATCAGCATGGGTTTGCATTCTTCCATCCTAATCTTTACCAACAATGCAGAATCCCAAAGGAATGTCAGATAAAACGAGCGGCCTTGGTTTAGGTTCGTTTAATCCACGTGCATCCCGTTTGGTTTGGGGTGTATCAGGGCAATTGTTGACCTTCCTTCTGCCTGATCCGTGATGTTTAGACCTGAGGTGTACCTTGTAGTGTTGTTTCTTTGGTTTGATCACTGATGACCGCCTTGATAATTCATCAGAAAGGGAGGTGGGACCTTTCAAGTCTTCTTTCAGTTCCAGCATTTATCTGTGGGATAATTATAATGAGCCTGAAAGTTATGTGTATGCAGCCTGACATGTATTTGGCTCTCAAATCCTCACGTCCTGATACAAGACTGATGGGCCAGACCCCTCGTGTCAGTAACCCGTCATTAAACCCCCGAGTGACCCGCTTTGAAGTCGATTCCCTCTCAGGCTGTGTCCTTCCTTCTTGGCCAGTCCTCCCTGCTTTCCTTTTGGGTCTTTTTCTCTCCTGTTTCTGATTTCTGCTTCCTTCTGGTCCATCCTTCTCTTTCATCAATCATTTTGCTGTAATTCCTCCTTTGGTCAGATTCTGTCCTTTCACCCACCAACTTTCACTTTCTGTCCCCCAGCTTGACTCCCTCGTCTCTGCTGTTTTCCTTCTGCTGCTCTGCGCCTCCTTAAAGTGTGTCCTTCCCCAAGTATACAAGTTTAAAGTATGTTCCCTCCGCAATCCTTTTCCTTCTGTAAAATCATTGGTTCTCACCCGGGGGGCAATTCTGTCACCCAGCAGAAATTCGACAACATCGGAGACACTTTAGGTGTCCCAGCTGCGGGGCTGGGTGCTCTGGCATCTAGTGTGCCCAGGCCGGGATGCCGTTCCACCTCCTGCAGTGCACGGGGCAACCTCCTCCCCACACCCCACAGCAAAGACTTGTCTGGCATCCCTGTTGCTTCTTCCTCTCCTGCCCCGAGCCTGCCCTGGAGTCCAGCTCCCATCTTCTCATCGCTTCTCCCTGGCCACGGCATCCATCCCCTTGGCGGAATCGCCTTTATGCCTTTAAACGTGGTCAGATCTCACCTCTTAGACTCTTTGTCTCCTCCTGGCTTTGTGTTCCTATCTTAGTTCAGCAGTTACCTTATCTCTCCGCTGTCCTGCACTGACGAGAGGAACTGTGAAAATATTTTTCTTAGAATTCTGTTTATCTTCTCAGTTTTCCCAAACCCAAAGCAGCCCTTAAACGTTCTGGTTTCAGACTCCCTTGAGTATATCAGACAGCCCTCTGTTCTGACTACTCTCGCCCCTTCCTGCATGCTTTCCTCAGCTCACCTGCTGCTGGCCGCAGCGGCTGCTCTGGTCCTTTCTTCCCGATGTCGATGTTTATGTGTTGCTTGTGTTGGCATGGCATGGCGTGGTTGTGCCCGCTCTTCTCCTGCTGTAAGAGAAGGGAGAAATACATTCCCTACTACCTTCATTCATTAAAAAACAAAAAACAAAAAAAACAAATGATTTTGCTGTATTTGCTATATGACAGACAATGTTGGATGTGTTAGCAACTAAAATAAATAAGAGAGCAAATGTCCCCAGAGAGTTCCAGCTCTGACCCGGAGGCAAGCGAGACACCCAACCACAGCTAAGCTGGGTGCTGCATGCAGGAGGGGAGGGGTGATCGGAGCAGAAAGGAAAGAGCACCTTGGATGAGTTTCCTGCGGCTGTTACGAGAACTGACCACAGTGTAGTGGCTTACAACAACAGAAATTTATTATCTTGTAGCTCTAGAAGTCAGAAGTCCCAGACCAGTCTCACTGGGCTAAAATCACAGTGTCAGCAGGGCTTCTTTCCTTCTGCAGGATCTGGGAGCAGGTTTGCTGGGGTTTCGCTTCCTTTGAAGACTCCAGCGTAGAACTGGTTGCTTAAATGTTTGCAGGAACGAACGCTGAATGAATTCGTGGATAAAGGAGGTGGGCAGCCTTCATGGAGGGGGGACAGCAAAGCAAAGAAACAGGAATCAGAGGCCCCCGATCCTCAGCTTCCTTCCCACAATCCTCGTAGCTAAGATCCCTCTTTTACAGATGAGTGATCTGTGAAGTGTGGCCATCCACTTGGACCCCAATGTAGCTTAGTGGAATTGCCACAGGAAGCCAGGCAAGCCGCATAGCTTCCCCTCCCTACTCCCAGCACCAAAGCCCAACATTCTGAAGAAGACCACCGTAACTGGAGACTCCTGCGTTTGACCCCCCACGCACAAAACACCCGTGACTCTTTCAGGAGCTCCCATACCACGGGCGACAGCTCTGCGCCTCTGTATTTATTTATTTCTCACTTCTTGCAAAAACACCGTCAACATTCACTCAAGTCTCAAAGGAAAGGGTCAGAAGACAAGTGGTTTCAATCACCTCCACTTAACAGCCGCTTCCTACAAAAACTGTTTTCTTGCTCTTCAGGCCAAACTGTTGTCCTCGATACAATTAATAAATCAGAGCGCGCTGAGTTGTGTCATTGACTAGGAAACTTTACCAGTCAGGAGTTATTAGGCCTTGTCTCTGGAAATCAGGACATTTCTGAACAGTGTGGAAGTTGCCCCAGCTCAATGATAGGCTGCCTTCACAACATTAAGAAATTTGCAGCCAGCGGTAACTACTTTTGAGGCCGGCTTTACTTTTCTTCTGCCCTGAATTCCCTGAAATCTAAGGTCAAGGTTAAGAAAACTTAGAGCAGCTGTTTAGGGGATTGAAGGAAAACAGTAAGATGGAGCATAAGCCTTAAAAAGGCTGTCATTCCTGGGAGAGGGGGGACTTTTGTATAGCAAACTGGGTGTCAAGGAAGACATTTTTCTTTTCCCCGAGATCCAACTGAGACCAACACAATTCGAAACCCCCTTCCCTGAGCATTATCACCTTATATTTTCCCACGAGATGGGCCTTCTCCCCATGGCTGGGGAGGGGGTGGGGATGTCCCTGAAAGGGCCATAATCCTGTTTGTGATACCACTATCTATTGCCAGGCTGGGGTGTCAGTGCCAGACTGGGGATTATATGCACATTCTTCACGGCTCTGTGAAATTCATGTGCTCGTGGTGAGAACACGGGCCTCCTGGCGTCCCTCTGGAGGTTAAGCTTGTGCCCCATCCTGTTTCAATAACAGTCCTGACAATCCTTTATCGACTTTTCATTATATCCGAAGAGCTGTTCTAAGTGATTTTCTGAGGTGATGTCATCCAGTCCCCCAGCAAGCCTGCCAGGTAAATATGATTATCCCCATTTTATAGATGAGGAAAACTGAGGCATGGAAAGGCCGGTCATGCAACCAAGGTCCCTGGATCAGTAAGTGGTGGGACCTGGAATCTGACGCTGGCTGTCTGGTCTGGGAGAGCACATGCTTAGCCGCTAAGGACTGGCTCTGGCTCTTATCTACAAAGACTGTTTTGCATGAGGAGTCTCTATCCAGGCCGCCCTCCCCACAGAAACCTCATTTGGGTCTGTCACCATTATTTCACTGACTGGACTGATCTCCCTTAATGGCCTGAATCATCAGGCCAGACAGCTTGGGCTTTGCCTGAAAACAAGGCCTGGGGGTCCCTTAAAGAAAGGGGAAGTGAATCTGAAGTTCATTCCTCGCTGTGTCCTGCGGCAAGTTCTTGCCATTTATGATCGGTTGGCCAAGTTGGGTGATTTATTTAAGGTTCCAAGAGCGGTCCCCGTGTGAGCCAGTAGCTCTGCTGAGCTCCGTGTCCACAGACTGTGCGTAATTCCAGGCAGCCACCTGAAAACTCATAAAGAGTCTCAAGAGGGACATTGGCAAGCAAACGGAAGTGTATGCCTGCAAATGTTATCACAGTCAGAGAAACCTCAGGCACCCGTGGGGGTGAGGGGTGGACGTGCAAACAAAAGGAGGACATGTTGCTACGTTATTGGCAAGAAAATAATTCAGGGCCACTTAGGATTTGGCTAGAGCCTCGAGCCCAGGTTTAGGATTTAAGACAAGGTAATGTGTAAATCTCTGAATATTTCACTTCGGCCTCGTGCATAATACATTCCTAACAAATGACTGTTGAATAAAGAAAAGATTTATTTTGCGCATTGTTGCGTTCCTCACATAGGATGAACATCTCCTATTTGTTAAATGATTCCACCGTGGTTGAAGGAAGGGATTTGAGTATCTTCGTTTCACATGTCACTTATGATGCCATTTGCAAACTTTTATCATCATCATCATCATCATCATCGTGGTGAGGAAGATCAGCTGCTCTGGGTTCCAAACCTGAGAGCTGGTGTCCAGTGTGCAGGTCAGCCTGTCTCACCCCGACCACATTCACTTCCCCCTCAGCTGGGCTGGGGGCTACAGGGTAGGTCAGAAACCTTGCTGGGCCCTCTGTTATTTGACTTTCTGGTTCTGTTCTATCAACCCAGCTTCTGAGGATTTGCAGCTATAGCTGGCTTTCCTGAGGAAAAGCACAAGTAGCAGAGGAATGACTGAATGTGTAGGTGCCCCAGAAATAGAAATAGGTCGTAGACAGAAAACTGACACCCACCCCAGCAGGGGCTGAGCTGCCTCGCTGGGTGGGCTGAGGGCTGAAGCAGAGGCATCTGGAGATGAGGGTCCTAAGCGCTCTCTGCAGCCGGTGTTAAGGGTGAGACACGGGCTTGGAATTCCATTTCCCTCTCTGTGAATCTGGGTCAATGCTCACGGCTTGGTCAATTATTATTCATCTAATTAACGGATGGTTGTGGGTGTCTAGACCCTTTAGATTACAGTTCTCCCTGAAGTTCTTCACTGCTTAGCCACCTCACCAGACCTTCACTCTCTGGAGGAGGGAAAGGAAATAGAATGAAATTTCCATCAGAAGATTCCCTATTGGCACAGTTCAGCTCGGAGGCCGAGAGGGAGAGGAGGTTGGAAGTTACTGTTTAATGAGATGTGATTGTTGGAGGAGGCCGGGTCCCTGCTGGGAGGTTGCTGTAATCATGGTGAGGTCTGCCAGAGGCAATGGAGGGCAGACAGCGCGGGGATGGGGTGGGGAAGGAGGCGTCTCTGTGCCTCGCTCTGAACCCGCCCCCTTGCAGGCAGTTGTGAGGCTATGGCCTCACTTTTAAGGATGAAAGCAACAAATATTTTACGAGTATCAAAAAGGAACAGCGCCTTCCTCCATTCTCCAGGGCCAACAAGCCAATGAGACTGAATGGAAACAGCGTTGTCATTTCCCCGCATGAAACATTAGGGAAAAACTTGTAAAAGAAATTTCACAGTGATGGAGTTAGTAAGCTATTCTTTCCCATCGCTTGTGTTCCCCATCAAGGAATGCCATCCAAATGGTTTTCTGACACCTCATATAATTCAGTCATGAGAGTCAGCTGTTTGGTTATATTTTGTTTGGGTTTATTTTGCTTTGGGGGAAAGTGTTTCTGTACATAAATCATACGTTTTAGGAGCAAGTCGGAGAGAAGTGGTGGTCCTCACAGCAGCACACGATTGCAGATTGAAATCACAGTGCTCTAACCTCAGAACTCATGTTTTGGACACAATCACAGATGGCCAAGGTTGTTTCTACTTCTTCGTCTTCCTCTAGCCTCCCAAAACGTCTTCCTGGAATATGCTCCTGGTGGGGGGTGGAGGGAAGTGTTATTTATAATCTCACGTAATCCTCATTCTTATACTAAACCACAGTGGTCGCTTTCCACGGGAAGAATAACAGCTCATGTGAGTTGGAAGGAATGCAAGGGAGGCACTTGCCACTCCTGACACCTCCAACCTGTGTCCAATTTAGAAGAGTCTTGGCCTCCTGGGGCAAAGAAATGACGGCCCCTCACACACACTTGTCTGGGCCTCTACGGCAGTGCATGCTGACCTTGAGCAGGGACATCATGGACTGTCTGACAAAGACAATGACAAGGATGATGGCTCTGACCAGATGCGGTACTGCTTGTTGCATCTTGGATCCTTAACTTTACTGCTCACAGGACTAAGCTCATCCTTAAATCAATGATATATTCTGGAATGGGCATCAGCTGGAAACACAGCTACAGGATGTCTTCAAAGGAGGCAGAGGAGACAACTTAAGGATGTTATTTAAAGGAATGGGAGTAAACCAGTCTTAGGAAGAGGATACGTTTTGGAAGTACCCCATGGGTTCCTAGCCACACTGTACCTTACTAGCTTGGGGCCATAGTCAAGTTACTTAAGCTGTCTAGTCCCCAGCTTGCTCATCTTTAAAGTAGAGATGATGACAATTCTCATTACAAAGGATACAGGGAGGTTAGATAATACATGAAAGTCCTACACAGGAGAGAGTACTGGGCATATAAAATGTACTCAGTAAACATACTGTGTACATGTTCCTGTGAGCATGCACTTAGTGACTATAGAAATCATAAATAAACATACTGATTTTATCTAACACTTAGGATCAGAAGAAAGTCACTTAGTTATCTCTGTCTCAGATTTCCCTCCTATAAATTGATGTGCCTACCCCAAGCACAGGGGCAATGAGTAACATTTAGATAGTGCTTTAAATTCTACTAAGTGGCATATTATCAATACAAAATGTCATTCTGCTATCCCTCATCAGTTCTAAAGTAAAGAAAAATTATCTTAACCTTTGTAAGTATCTTAGTTGAACTTATTCTAGGAGTATTCTATAAATCATTCCACCAGTGGGCTTGTTTTACATGCTACAAATTCTTCATACAGCTACGGATATTCTATAAGCACAGTTGGTTGAATAAGGCATGTTGGTTACAGACAATGTCTGTATCTAAGTGATTTATTACATGACGACGAATAAATCAGTGAGTTTTGGGGTTTACATAAGTGCTTTCTGAAAGATCCTAGTGGCCAATAATGACTTATCAAGAACGATGAGGAGAGCAAATATGAGGAAAACCACATTGCAATGCTCTCCTTAGCGATTCAAGACATTGCCAGTTGGCCTGCAGCTGGAATATACTGGGGCAGACTTTTCTAATCAAGGCTCATTCTGGGAACTATCTTCTACTTTGGCTCATCTGCAACTGAGATGGACTCAATGAGCCAAATTGCGGACCATGTGAGGAATTAGAAAAATTTGTTCTTTCCAGCCATATTGTCCTATATCACACAGTAATGTTACTGGGTCATATCACTCATGTTGAAATCCAGAGAAATCTGGGAAATTCCCAGAAAACAGTAGTTAACTCAGGAGGTTTCCTTGCTAAAATTATGACCGTTATATGTAGAAATGCTATGCTTCTAGAATGCTCATATGATACTCTTGAAGTCTGGAATTTAAGCAGAACATATGTTGGTAAGTGCCCAAAGGGGAACTTCCCATTATTCTTTTTTCTTTTTAATTAAAAAAAAATGTATACAGCAGGTTCTTATTAGTTATCTATTTTATACATATTAGTGTATATATGTCAATCCCAATCTCCCAATTCATCACACCACCACCACCACCCCTCCACTTTCCCCCCTTGGTGTCCATACATTTGTTCTCTACGTCTGTGTCTCTACTTCTGCCCTGCAAACCGGTTCATCTCTACCATTTTTCTAGGTTCCACGTATATGTGTTAATATACGATATTTGTTTTTCTCTTTCTGACTTACTTCACTCTGTATGACAGTCTCTAGATCCATCCATGTCTCTACAGATCCATTATTCTATTCATTAAATCCATCCCACGATTGCAGAAACATGTTTTTATTATGTACTCGTTTCCAGCTAAGCAATAGGAACAAATATTCATATGGGGTATTTCACTTACTCAGGGCTTTAACTTTCCATTTTCCTGTGTCCTTCAAAAAATATGTTGAGGGGACTTCCCTGACGGCCCAGTGGTTAAGACTCCACACTTCCACTGCAGGGGGCATGGGTTCAATCTGTGGTCACGGAACTAAGATCCCACATGCCACGCAGTGTGGCCAAAAAAAAAGAATGTTGAAATCCTAACCCCAGTACCTCAGATGTGACCTTATTTGGAAATAGGGTCATTGCAGATTTAATTAGTTTAGATGAAGTCATACTGGAGTAAGATGGGCCCTTAATCCAATATGACTGCTGTCCTTATAAGGAGGAGAAACGACATACAAGAAAAGATGGCTATGTGACATATGACAGAGGCAGTAATAATAGTGATGCATCTACAAGCCAAGGAATGCCAAGGATTGCTGGAAAACACCAAAAGCCAGAAGAGGCAAGGAGGATTCTTCCCTACAGTTTCCACAGTGAACATGGCCCTGCCAACAATTTGATTTTGGACTTCTGGCCCCAAGAACTATGAGACAATAAATTTCTGTTGTTTTAAGACACCCAGTTTGTGGTACTTTGTTAAGGCAGCCCTAGAAAAAGAGCACACCTGGTCTGTACATCACTTTTAATAATATTTGATGTCGATTTGTAGTGTATAAAGCGATAGTTAGGTAAACATTTAAAACTTAATCCTTAAACCATTTGCATCTGCTAACACTTCAAGCCTCATCCATATGCAAGTATTGCCACCGCTAAGTGGTCAACCAGAGGGCTCACATGGCTCCCAGGACTCCACACGCAGCCCTGAAAGTCCTTCTAATGAAAAGTAATCCAAATCGTAAACTGTCAAGATTCTGTGATTTAAAGCCTTAATATGCCTTTGTCTAGTTACACAATCACCAAATGGAATATATATCATACTGTGAGTCCTTAGAAGAAAATCACTAGACAGTATCAGCAGGAAAGCATATGTTACTATTGGTTCCAGGATAATAAATAAGCCAGGTATGAACATTTAAAGAATTTTTGTCACTTTTGTTGACATTGGTGATGTTTGGCTCCTGTCCTGGTTATCCTTGCGAGAAATGGTTGAGTTGTTTCAATCACTATGTCAACTAGTGAAAGTTGTATAAAACCAGAATTTGACAATATTAGGGATACACTCCTTTTGTATTTGTTTTTCAAAGATGTGCTCTATAACTAGTGCAGAAAGCACTATCTTAAGAGTAACCACAGATGAAGATAAAAATAAGTAAGTGATTGGATAGAGGACCTCTATGTGCTAGAATTTTTTTTTAATTTAATTTAATTTATTTTTTTATACAGCAGGTTCTTATTAGTCATCCATTTTATACACATCAGTGTATGCATGTCAATCCCAGTCTCCCAGTTCCTCACACCACCACCCCCAACACCCCGCCGCTTTCCCCCCTTGGTGTCCATATGTTTTTTCTCTACTCTGTGTCTCAATTTCTGCTCTGCAAACTGGTTCATCTGTACCATTTTCTAGGTTCCACATATATGCGTTAATATACGATATTTGTTTTTCTCTTTCTGACTTACTTCACTCTGTATGACAGTCTGTAGATCCATCCACGTCTTTACAAATGACCCAATTTCATTCCTTTTTATAGCTGAGTAATATTCCACTGTATATATGTACCACATCTTCTTTATCCATTAGTCTGTCGATGGGCATTTATGTTGCTTCCATGACCTGGCTATTGTAAATAGTGCTGCAATGAACACTGGGGTGCATGTGTCTTTTTGAATTATGGTTTTCGCTGGGTATGTGCCCAGTAGTGGGATTGTTGGGTCATATGGTAATTCTATTTTTACTTTTTTAAGGAACCTCCATACTGTTCTCCATAGTGGCTGTATCAATTTACATTCCAACCAAAAGTGCAAGAGGGTTCCCTTTTCTCCAAAACCTCTCCAACATTTGTTGTTTGTAGATTTTCTGATGATACCCATTCTAACTGGTGTGAGGTGATACCTCATTGTAGTTTTGATTTGCATTTCTCTAATAATTAGTGATGTTGAGCAGCTTTTCATGTGCTTCTTGGCCATCTGTGTGTCTTCTTTGGAGAAATGTCTGTTTAGGTCTTCTGCCCATTTTTGGATTGGGTTGTTTGTTTTTTCAATATTGAGCTGCATGAGCTGTTTATTTTGGAGATTAATCCTTTGTCCCTTGATTTGTTTACAATTATTTTCTCCCATTCTGAGGGTTGTCTTTTCGTCTTGTTTATGGTTTCCTTTGCTGTGCAAAAGCTTTTAAGTTTCATTAGGTCCCATTTGTTTATTTTTGGTTTTATTTCCGTTACTCTAGGAGGTGAATCAAAAAATATATTGCTGTGATTTGTGTCAAAGAGTGTTCTTCCTATGTTTTCCTCTAAGAGTTTTATACTGTCCGGTCTTACATTTAGGTCTCTAATCCATTTTGAGTTTATTTTTGTGTATGGTGTTAAGGAGTGTTCTAATTTCATTCTTTTACATGTAGCTGTCCAGTTTTCCCAGCACCACTTATTGAAGAGGCTGTCTTTTCTCCACTGTATATTCTTGCCTCCTTTATCAAAGATAAGGTGACCATATGTGCATGGGTTTATCTCTGGGCTTTCTATCCTGTTCCATTGATCTATGTTTCTGTTTTTGTGCCAGTACCATATTGTCTTGATTACTGTAACTTTGTAGTGTAGTCTGAAGTCAGGGATTCTGATTCCTCCAGCTCCTTTTTTTTCCCTCAAGACTCTTTTGGCTATTCGGGGTCTTCTTTGTCTCCATACAAATTTTAAGATTTTCTGTTCTAGTTCTGTAAAAAATGCCATTGGTAGTTTGATAGGGATTGCATTGAATCTGTAGATTGCTTTGGGTAGTATAGTCATTTTCACAATATTGATTCTTCCAATCCAAGAACATGATATATCTCTCCATCTGTTGGTATCATCTTTAATTTCTTTCATCAGTGTCTTATAGTTTTCTGCATACAGGTCTTTTGTCTCCCTAGGTAGGTTTATTCCTAGGTATTTTATTCTTTTTGTTGCAATGGTAAATGGGAGTGTTTCCTTAATTTCTCTTTCACATCTTTCATCATTAGTGTATAGGAATGCAAGAGATTTCTGTGCATTAATTTTGTATCCTGCTACTTTACCAAATTCATTGATTAGCTCTAGTAGTTTTCTGGTGGCATCTTTAGGATTCTCTATGTATAGTATCATGTCATCTGCAAACAGTGACAGTTTTACTTCTTCTTTTACAATCTGTATTCCTTTTATTTCTTTTTCTTCTCTGATTGCTGTACCTAGGACTTCCAAAACTATGTTGAATAATAGTGGTGAGAGTGGACATCCTTGTCTTGTTCCTGATCTTAGAGGAAATGCTTTCAGTTTTCACCATTCGGAATGATGTTTGCTGTGGGTTTGTCATATATGGCCTTTATTATGTTGAGGTAGGTTTCCTCTATGCCCACTGTCTGGAGAGTTTTTTATCATAAATGGGTGTTGAATTTTGTCAAAAGCTTTTTCTGCATCTATTGAGATGATCATATGGTTTTTATTCTTCAGTTTGTTAAGATGGGGTGTCACATTGATTGATTTGCGTATATTGAAGAATCTTTGCAATCCTTGCATAAATCCCACTTGATCATGGTGTACGATCCTTTTAATGTGTTGTTGGATTCTGTTTGCTAGTATTTTGTTGAGGATTTTTGCATCTATATTCATCAGTGATGTTGGTCTGTAATGTTCTTTTTTGTAGTATCTTTGTCTGGTTTTGGTATCAGGGTGATGGTGGCCTCATAGAATGAGTTTGGGAGTGTTCTTTCCTCTGCAATTTTTTGGAAGAGTTTGTGAAGGATGGGTGTTAGCTCTTCTCTAAATTTTTGATAGAATTCACCCGTGAAGCCATCTGGTCCTGGACTTTTGTTTGTTGGAAGATTTTTAATCACAGTTTCAATTTCATTACTTGTGATTGGTCTGTTCACATTTTCTATTTCTTCCTGGTTCGGTCTTGGAAGGTTATACCTTTCTAAGAATTTGTCCATTTCTTCCAGGTTGTCCATTTTATTGGCATAGAGTTGCTTGTAGTAGTCTCTTAGGATGCTTTGTATTTCTGCGGTGTCTGTTGTAACTTCTCCTTTTTCATTTCTAATTTTATTGATTTGAGTCCTCCTCTCCCTCTTTTTCTTGATGAGTCTGGCTAATGGTTTATCAATTTTGTTTATCTTCTCAGAGAACCAGCTTTTAGTTTTATTGATTTTTTAGTATTGTTTTCTTTGTTTCTATTTCATTTATTTCTGCTCTGATCTTGATGATTTCTTTCCTTCTGCTAACTTTGGGTTTTGTTTGTTCTTCTTTCTCTAGTTCCTTTAGGTGTAACGTTAGATTGTTTATTTGAGATTTTTCTTGTTTCTTGAGTTAGGATTGTATTGCTATAATCTTCCCTCTTAGAACTACTTTTGCTGCATCCCATAGGTTTTGGATCGTTGTGTTTTCATTGTCATTTGTCTCCAGGTATTTTTTGATTTCCTCTTTGATTTCTTCAGTGATCTCTTGGTTATTTAGTAACGTATTGTTTAGCCTCCATGTGTTTGTGTTTTTTACGTTTTTTCCCCTGTAATTCATTTCTAATCTCAGCATTGTGGTCAGAAAAGATGCTTGATATGATTTCAAAATTTACTGAGGCTTGATTTGTGACCCAAGATATGATCTGTCCTGGAGAATGTTCCGTGCACATTTGAGAAGAAAGTATACTCTGCTGTTTTTGGATGGAATGTCCTATAAATATCAATTAAATCTATCTGGTCTATTGTGTCATTTAAAGCTTGTGTTTCCTTATTAATTTTCTGTTTGGATGATCTGTCCATTGGTGTAAGTGAGGTGTTAAAGTCCCCCACTATTATTGTGTCGATTTCCTCTTTTAGAGCTGTTAGCAGTTGCCTTATGTATTGGGGTGCTCCTATGTTGGGTGCATATATATTTATAATTGTTATATCTTCTTCTTGGATTGATCCCTTGATCATTATGTAGTGTCCTTCACTTCTCTCTTGTAACGTTCTTTATTCTAAAGTCTATTTTATCAGATATGAGTATTGCTACTCCAGCTTTCTTTTCATTTCCATTTGCATGGAATATCTTTTTCCATCCCCTTACTTTCAGTCTGTATGTGTCCCTAGGTCTGAAGTGGGTCTCTTGTAGACAGCATATATATGGGTCTTGTATTTGTATCCATTTAGCAAGCCTCTGTCTTTTGGTTGGAGCATTTAATCCATTCCCTTTAAGGTAATTATCGATATGTATGTTCCTATGACCATTTTCTTAATTGTTTTGGGTTTGTTTTTGTAGGTCCTTTTCTTCTCTTGCGTTTCTCACTTAGAGAAGTTCCTTTAGCATTTGTTGTAGAGCTGGTTTGGTGGTGCTGAATTCTCTTAGCTTTTGCTTGTCTGTAAAGCTTTTGATTTCTTCCTCAAATCTGAATGAGATCCTTGCTGGGTAGGGTAATCTTGGTTGTAGGTTCTTCCCTTTCATCACTTTAAGTATATCATGCCACTCCCTTCTGGCTTGTAGAGTTTCTGCTGAGAAATCAGCTGTTAACCTTATGGGAGTTCCCTTGAATGTTATTTGTCATTTTTCCCTTGCTGCTTTCAATAATTTTTCTTTGTCTTTAATGTTTGCCAATTTGATTATTATGCATCTCGGCGTGTTTCTCCTTGGGTTTATCCTGTATGGGACTCTCTGCACTTCCTGAACTTAGGTGGCTATTTCCTTTCCCATGTTAGGGAAGTTTTCGACTATAATCTCTTCAAATATTTTCTCAGGTCCTTCCTCTCTCTCTTCTCCTTCTGGGACCCCTATAATGCAAATGTTGTTGCATTTAGTGTTGTCCCAGAGGTCTCTTAGTCTGTCTTCATTTCTTTTCATTCTTTTTTCTTTATTCTGTTCCGCAGCAGTGAATTCCACCATTTTGTCTTCCAGGTCACTTATCCATTTTTCTGCCTCAGTTATTCTGCTATGGATTCCTTCTAGTGTAGTTTTCATTTCAGTTATTGTATTGTTCATCTCTGTTTGTTTGTTCTTTAATTCTTCTGGTTCTTTGTTAAACATTTCTTGCATCTTCTCAATCTTTGCCTGCGTTCTTTTTCTGAGGTCCTGGATCATCTTCACTATCATTATTCTGAATTCTCTTTCTGGAAGATTGCCTATCTCCATTTCATTTAGTTGTTTTTCTGGGGTTTTATCTTGTTCCTTCATCTGTTACATAGCCCTCTGCCTTTTCATCTTGTCTATCTTTCTGTGAATGTGGTTTTTGTTCCCCAGGCTGCAGGATTGTAGTTCTTCTTGCTTCTTGTGCTCGAATTTTTGACTGCTATTAACATTTTGTTTGCAAAGCAAGTTTAATGACACAGGAAATACTTAACATATATTTTGGTGAGAAAAGTCAGGATGAGAAATTCAGATACAGTTTGATACCAAATAAATATAACATATCCTGTGCATAGAGAAATGTTAACAGAGACAATTGTTATGGAGTGGGATTTCAAGTGATTTTTATACTTTTTGCTACTTTCCAAACTCTCAACATAGGCAAAAATTACTTCTCTAATCCAAAAGCAATTTAATGCTAAACATAAATACACCAAAACGTTGTCATTTTTTGTGGATTGTAATTTTGTGGTTGATTTTTCTTTATTCTAGTCTTTTATACTTTTTATGTATTCTCAAATAAGTTTTTTATTAATTTCACAATGAAAGAAAATTAAACTTAAAAAATTATATAAGTTTATGGATGATCTAGCCATAATGGGTGCAAGGTGTCAGAACTGCTTTAAAATGACCCATGAAACTTTTGAGATGATGTCATAGGGAACTACCATAATGCCTATTGTAAATTACATTATGGTTCCCAACTTCAGTACTCTTTGTCATTTGACTGCAGTCCTTCCCACTGATGGCAAAGGACATTCCTCCACTCCACTGATACCAGCCCAAGCCTCGTGACTCGCTTTGGCTAATAGAATGTGGGCAGAAGTTACAGTTGTGCCAGTTTTGAGCCCAGGTCTTAAGGTGCCTCACATTTCTGCTCCCTGACTTGCACAGTTGTCATCACTATGAGAAGATCCTCCCAAAAGTAGCTACTGCTCCTTCAGCCTGGTAAAAGAACACGCAGGGAGCAAATCCAAGTCCAACCCAAAGCTAAGCCAAGCAAGACCCACAGCCCCAAGAAGAACCACCCAGCTGAGCCAAACCTAAATCAGCCACTCAATCAACCTAAAGACCGAAGAGCATGAAAGCAAATGTCTACTGATGAAAGCTATTGAATTTTGGAATGGTGTTTTTATGCAGCAAAGACTAACTGATAAAATCTCATGGACAAACACACAATATTGACCTGGATGAACAATGGCTCCGGTATGAGGACTGACAAAGTATGTCAACCCAGTATGATAAAAGGCCCTTTCATCATAGCTTAAAAATAGAAATGGCCCTGAATATTTTTTTTTTTTAACATCTTTATTGGAGTGTAATTGCTTTACAATGGTGTGTTAGTTTCTGCTTTATAACAAAGTGAATCAGTTATACATATACCTATGTTCCCATATCTCTTCCCTCTTGCATCTCCCTCCCTCCCACCCTCCCTATCCCACCCCTCTAGGTGATCACAAAGCACCGAGCTGATCTCCCTGTGCTATGTTGCTGCTTGGCCCTGAATCTTGATAAAGTAGGTTTTGTGTGTGTGTATGTGAGTTTCTAATGTATGTACGTACCTACGTATATAGTAAAATTATTGAATGCTATGCTATACCACTGTTTAGTTCATATTTAGTTGTCTTCTCTAGCTTTCAGTTAAACCCATTAAATATACATTTTTCACTTGGGCGTGTTCTGGTTTCCACTGAAGAATGGTATTTAGAGTTATAGTCCTCAATGTTTATTTAGCAACTTTTAAAGCTCGAAGAATATTAACCATATTGCACTCATCTTTGGTGTGCAGACTGGGATTATTCTTCTTTTTAGCACAAGTTTTCTCAACCTTGGCACTATTGGCTTTTTAAAAAAATTTTTTTGTGTGTTTTTTTTGGTTTGTTTTCTAGGCTTTTCTGTTCATCCCTATTATCACTTCCTTTCTTCCAGTCTTGCCCCTTTATTTATTTACTTATTTTATTTTTTAATTTTATTTAATTTTTTTTATTTTTTAATTTTTTATTTATTTTTGGCTATGTTGGGTCTTTGTTGCTGCGCAGGGGCCTCCTCTAGTTGCGGCAAGTGGGGGCTACTCTTCGTTGCGGTGCGCGGGCTTCAGTAGTTGCAGCATGCAGGGTCAGTAGTTGTGGCTCGCAGGCTCTAGGGCGCAGGCTCAGTAGTTGTGGCGCACGGGCTTAGTTGCTCCGCGGCATGTGGGATCTTCCCAGACCAGGGCTCGAACCTGTGTTCCCTGCATTGGCAGGCGGATTCTTAACCACTGTGCCACCAGGGAAGTCCTAAAAATTTTTTTATTGAAGTACCTTTGATTTACAATGTTGTGTTAATTTCCGCTGAACAGCAAAGTGACTGACTCACTTATACACATATATATATATATATATATATATATTGCTTTTTATATTCTTTTCCATTATGGTTTATCCCAGGATATTGAATATAGTTCCCTGTGCTACACAGTAGGACCGTGTTGTTTATCCATTCTATATGTAATAGTTTGCATCTACTAACCCCAAACTCCCAGTCCATCCCGCCCCTCCCCCCCTTAGCAACGACAAATCCGTTCTCTATGTCTGTGGCGCTATTGGCTTTCTGAGCCAGATAATTCTTTGTTGTGAGGGTGTTGTCCTGCGTGCTGTGAGGTGTTGAGCAGCATCCCTGGTGTCTACCCACTAGATGACTGTAGCATATACTCCCACACACACCCCGTTGTGACAGTCAAAAACATCTCCAGGCATTTCTGAATGTCCTTAGGGGTAGCCAGATCACCCTTAATTGAGAACCACTGTTTTAGAGAAAATTAGGATTCAGTTTGGGTAAGTCAAATGGCAGAAACCACTGGTCTTTTTTTTAAAAGGCTAGGTTAATAATAATTCAGACAGTGATAAAAATACAACAAGATCTTAAATAGAATCCCAGACTCTGGAACTTCTGATTCTTATGGTCATCATAAATATATTGTTACTGATGAGTGGGGGAAAAACCAAAAATGTGTTAATGGCCTGACAGGTAGATTTTCTGAACCCATCTGCGCCTACTCCAAAGTCAGGCTAAAATTTCCCCTTTACACACAGTAACAGGCAGCTTGATGGGACAAGCAATACCCTGGGCATTGTTTTTTTGGGTATGGCCGCATGACCAGCTTAACACTTCATAAAAATGAACAGGGAATAATGGAATTCTAACTATAAATGAGAAATTTCAAATACCACCTTACTCAAAGATTCCATTTCTATCAGACAAAAGATGAAGCAAAATTTAATTTCCTGGCAGTTTATATGCTTTAGCAGGAATGTCGGCAAGAGCCAGTTAAGTGCTAAACCTGACTCTGGGACATGTGGTTAAAATTAACATCAAAACAGAGCTTGTATTCATGATTATACTCTTTTCAGGGGAACTCAGATGAGATTGAACTGTACTTTAACATTGGGAGCTCTGGTACAAGATCTTCAATCTCTATGCAATTTCCCTTTGGGCTCATTCATTAAAACTGTCTGAATCTCAGTTCCCTTGTCTGCAGAATGAGAAGGCTGGACTCAGTAGGGTCTGTGACCCCTTTCAGCTAAAACATTCTTTAAGCTTTGTAATAGTTTGTTTGTCAAAACAAAGGAATTGGGCAGTATTGGGGAGTTTCTTAGAATAAAATCTGACTCATGCTTCAAGCAATTTGCCTGCAAAGATTTTTACACAAGGCAGCAAAACACGCTCAAAGCCAATGGAGTGAATCCTTCTGTTCTCCTTGGAGGCCCATCAAGAGATGGATTTAGACCAATAAGGGAGTAGGGAGAAAAAAAGTTCATGGATTTGTCACTGGAAACTGAACAGATTTAAGAAAATTATGCCACAAGAAGACTGTTCTTTTTAAGATAGAGAAGAGGAGGACTCCACATAGTAATGTCACTAAATCGCTGAATAAAACGAGAAAGAAATCCCAGGGAATTATGATGGGTGATCAGGACTGATTTCTAAAACCACCAACCCATCAATTGAATATACTGGATGGGATGTGAAGATCTGTGATCAGTCTAAAGAATTTCCGTAACATGTACAGAAAAAAATGGTGGAAAAAATCTGTTTCTACTCAGAGGCTCTAGGGTATTGGTTCTAGGATATGCTGGAAGGAGAGCCTCCTGAAGTGTAAAAAGAGGGAAAAAAATCCCTTCCTTTGTGATTGTTCACCAGTTTAGAGCAAGGGAGCCTCAAATGGAGCCTTTAAAACATGGTGCTCTTGACAGAAGGGAATGAGATGTGCCCTTCAATCGGTTGAGGAAAAGACCTAAGTTTATGGCCTCAGCTGTGCTCACATCCCCATCCTGAGTGTCAGCGACTGATTCTCTACCACCATCATCTACCTACAGAACATCCTCTACCCACAGTCCCCCGACCCCATTGCAGAGCCTCAAGCTTCAGAGCGGGGGTATCCAGGCTCATTATATGTAAGCTCTTTGCTCAGAGACATGATGCTAGGTTTGCTTGCTTTAAAATGAAGATTTAGTCAGGAATGTCAATTCTTAATTTATTCATTTCTTAAGGTATCTTCCAATTCCACCACAAGAGAATTTGTATCCAATTTGTGTTTGCAAAGATTTAAATAGAAAACAAAACACAGATAGTCTGATCACCTCGGGGAAATGACCTGAGGGAGGCATTGCAAATCCTTTCTAATGCATGCTCTGCAGTTCTACATTCTTGCCTCTTATGGGCATACCATAAATATTTTTTTAGTTTAAATGAATGGAAAGATCCAGCACTTGGAAAGAAAGAATCGTTACTCACCCTGTTTATTACAATAAACAAACGAAACTGCTTGTTGCTCAATGAGAATCAAAACTGACAGTTTGTAAAAACCAGAAAACATAAAATCTTGGACTGTATTTAGGGCTGATTGATATTTCCACACTCTTATGATGATCCTGAGGGAGAAGCCTGTCTAGATTTCCACCGTGTCAGTGAAAAATACTTCTCTGGAAAACTGGCTACACAATGGCCAAAAGTTTTTCCAATTCCAATTCCAATTTGTATCATTGAAAGATTTTTGGGCCCATGGAACAGCAATAGACGGGATGTAAGCTGACATCATTGTAAGTTCAAAGACTCATTCTGCATAATTTTGTAATTAACAATGAGGTCAGGTAAAATAGCAAGAATTTGCCATGTTATTGTGATTTCAATTCTCTTAACACTGGGTCTGGGACATATTTTAAAGATTCACTTGAGTTAAACAGACTTTAGCTATGTGCGTGCAGGCCAAATAAAGAAGAGAACGGAGCTAAGCAGTTGTCTGAACAATGCAAGCAAAGTGAACTTACTCATAGAAGAGGATTCTCTGTGAAAGGTGCTGGGAGATGTGAAGGCACATTGGGAGATGTGAATAAGACACATGGATAATATTGAGGGCTTGTGGGAGACAGAATTCCAAAATGGACCTCCGAGATTACCTGCCCTAATCCCTGGAACTGTGAGGGTTAGGGAATATCACACATCGTAAGCGCTCAATGAGTGTGACGGTAATATTATTAACCTTCCTCTCTTGGCCTCCCAGCCAAATCCGTTTATCTCTTTCAGTCAGACACAACATACAATATTCCAGGTGCATGCAGAGTCAGATTTAAAATTCCAATTAATTTATATTACAATAAACTAACCTGCTAAATTGAATATCAGATTTTTTTTTTTTTTTGGCTACTGTGGCTAATCGTAATTGTATATGCATCATTTATCAGTTGAAGAAATACTGTTCTTCAGATTGTGCCATAGCTCTCTCTATTGTGCACCTGAACAAATGAGCTAGGGTTTTATATAATGGACAGAGATATTTGTTGCTTTGCTATAGAGAAACCTGAATGCTCATTGAACTTTTACAAATAAATAATTGGATTTATTTGAACATGGTAATGTTACCATACATTATTCCTTTGGATAATCCTCTTTTTAATGCCATCAATGAGATATCAGGTTCTCTGTGTTTTGTGTGTTTGCTTTTCCCATGACCCAAGGAGGAAAACTCCAAACGAGGAAATTCTATCTAAATAAATGAGGCAATTGATTTAAAGAAACTTGGTACTCCTGGTGATGACCTTATAAGTATGCTCACTTAGGCTACTTTGCTCTTTCACGTCTTCTGTTCATTCACTCATTTATTTATTCAGAACCATGTATTGACAGTTTACTCTGCGCTGTGTTAGAAACAATGACAGATAGGACAGATAGTCCCTACCCTCATAGAGACTAAAAAAATGTAAGAGCTAGTGTTTGTTGCAACCTTATAAGTCCAGGTGTGGAGTTGTCTCTTTTAATCCTTAAAACCTGATGAAGTATACAGCTCCATCTTACAGATGAGGAAACTGAGATTCGTAGGTTAACTAACTTGCTCAAGGTGACACAGCTACAATGAAATAGAGCTGGGATTCAAATCTGACTTCAAAACCATGCCCTTACTCCTGTACTTCCCATCTCTTTTTCTGATTACTCCTCACTACCAAATCTTCTATTCTTGTTAGGTGGATCATCTGTGCTGCACACACAAAAATTCTCTGCCTTTGCCATTGCCAGACACCCAGACCTCAAATGCAGCCCAACCTCATATGTCTAACCCAAGCCCTTCTTCTCTGTGTCATTACAGGCTCACTAACCCATCTCACTTCTTCAACCTCTGACACTGACACATCCCCACCTCACTCCCCAAGTATCAAGTCATTTTGTACATTCATCTGATGTTCCAAACTAGATCATAAGTTCCAAATTAGATCATAAAGTTCCCCCCAAAATCTATATTTTCTTTTCTCCCATCCTAGCCCAGAACTTAGGCAGAGAGTTAGGTAATAAATTACAGTTGTCTTTTCCATCGCTAAATTGGTTCTATGGTCCTGAAAACATTAATAGATTCATAGAAAAAAAAAAGGTAGGTGACCCATTTAAGAATCAGTAAATAGAATGTGCTCGCTTGGCTGATTCCCCTCTCCTTTAGTTAGTCACTGCCATTGTCATAACACTGCCTACATACTACAACTGTAGCCTTTGCATGAATGGTTCTGCAATGACCACACAATCCTGGTTTACATAATGTAGACTGGGCTTGTATCGCTACCTTAAGCCTTTGGGACAAGGCCAAAGCTAGAGGTCACTGGAGCACCCACTTAGCCTGACATGGAAGGACAGATACTCAAGAGTCTGTCATTGGTTGTCTCCCGCTCTGAAAAGTCACAGACCCCTGTATCATCCTTCTTACTTAACACTTATAGCCTTGAGATGTCGTTTTTCATAGCTGTGTATTCTGCATGGCCTAGCCCAGCAACTTGGAGCAAGCACTCTCTGAACTGTTGACTAGCCCTGGATTTACCAAGGAGATTATTGCCAGGACCTCTGGGATGGAAGCTGCTAGGGCTTCCCAAGGTGTTGATAACCACTGGCTCCTCAAAGTGATTCAGGGCAGGCAGGGAGTCTTTCTCACTTTGGGATGTTTTGGCTGGACTCTTGATTTCCATGCTCCACCTTTCCCATTGCTTCCCTTCTGGAGTATCAAATGCTGGGTGTTTGCAGTCATGACATCAGAGAATTGCCTCGCCAGCTCACAGGAGGAGAAGAGTCTTGAGACAGAGAAAAATTCTATGGGATTTCACTCATTCCCAGTCCATCTCTATATTACTCACCATGTCCTAACTTCAGCTTGGAGAGCTTGCATTTCTTTTCCTCCTGGGGAAGAGGACTGGGAGTGAGCTACAGGATGATCTGCTCCTCCAGGGTGGGGAGCTGGAGTGGACTTAGCCTGTGGACTAAGGCAGTTTCCAGAGAGTCCTCCTTAGGGGACCTCAGGGAGCTATTTTCCACTGGGAGACCAACTGGGAGCTAAAAGCTTCCAAGGCTGTCCCATGTCACAGGCAGACTGCTTTAGGGATGGCGTAAAATCTGTACAACCACCCCTCACTTTAGCCTCAATCCTCACAGGAGTGGATGATAAAGTGTATCTGTATGCCGTTGGGAAGCACTTCACAGTACATTTTCTGTTCTCATCTGCCTCTCCATCCCTCACACACTCTATTAGATAATGTAGTATTTATGTCCACTCTTAGGGAGGAGGACTCCAAGTGGTCACAGAAGAGAGGGATTAGAATTCCCTTTTCAGGGCTTCCCTGGTGGCGCAGTGGTTGAGAATCCGCCTGCCAATGCAGGGGACACGGGTTCGAGCCCTGGTCCGGGAAGATCCCACATGCCGCGGAGCAACTAGGCCCGTGAGCCACAACTACTGAGCCTGCGCGCCACAGCGACTGAAGCCCAAGTACCCTAGAGCCCGTGCTCTGCAACAAGAGAAGCCACGGCAATGAGAAGCCTGCGTACCGCAAAAGAGTAGCCCCCGCTTGCCACAACTAGAGAAAGCCTGCGCATAGCAACGAAGACCCAATGCAGCCAAAAATAAATAAATAAATAATTAAATTTATGGAAAAAAAAAAAGAATTCCCTTTTCATGATTTAATTTATTTTAAATGAATATTCCCTATTTTCTCCCTCTGATTTTTCATAGATTCGGGTTCCTGAACAGTCTTAAACCAGTTCCTGACCATGTATACCCTCATTTGGAAAATACTAATGAAGCCTGCTTTAACCCTTTGCCTTATTATCGACTCTTTTTGTTTTGTTCATCTCTGGTTCAGTCTTGAGGCTTTTTCTTGGATTTCTGCAGTTGATCGTCATTATTTCCTGAGCAGAAGAGTTCTTTATACATCTCTGGGGCTCCTTTCCTTCCTACTCTCTTTAAAGTTGTTGCCTCTAAGGAGTTCTCGGAAATCATATTTAATAGTTTGGCCTCATACTCAAGTGGTTAGACAGGACATTAGGTCACACTCTTAATCATCACCAGAATAAAAACCTGTTGAAGATTTAACTGAGGCCACCACCAACTCTGGGTGCCTTGCCAAGAAAGATATACTCTTCTAGGTAATCCAAATAAGTGCAGTTATCCAGCTGACCATTAAGGAGGTACAGTCTGAACTATTAAAGTAGAAGAAAAATTGGCCTTAATATAAATAAGATGTCAGTTTCCTCAAGAATGCCCCCCACTGAGTAATTCTGAGTGTACTCACCATTCTGTGGTAAATGGGAACTGTTTGCAGGACAAGGTTGGTGACACATAGCTTACTTAACGGTGAATAAATCTGACAAAACAAAAAATACTTCCAGCACTAAAGTGTGTGCTAATATTTTATACCCTATGTATAAAATGCATGACATTTACTTGAAAACTAAAACATGTGCAAGGCTGCATACCCAAGAGTTAATATAGTCTAAGAATTGTCATGCACCGAACTTTCTGTAGGATGACTTCTTGGTCTCCATTTCATTGACACTGAGCAGGAAATTCTAAGTGTGAGTTGCTCAGACAGAGTGGGTCTGCAGCTTTCTTCCCCATCATGCAGACACCCTTCACTGTCACCCTCTGTGGGACATATTGGTGAGTCCCATGACTGCTCACCATGGGGCAAGAGGGCAAAGACAAGAGCCACAGTTCCTCTCTCTTTATAGGGCAGCTCTAACACTAGTCCTTGATTTGAATGAATGTTAGTTGTTCTTTCCTTCCCCTAATCCCATCTTAACTTTCCATTTCTTCATCCAACAAATCCATCAAATACAAATGGGTAGAGGATCAAGGAAAAGTTGAAACCATTTCTTTCTTGTGGATAAAAGCTTTAGCTCTCTTCCTCTCATTGAACAGAGTGTACTTTTAGCCACTCACCTTTGACTGCATGCCGGCACTATATAGGAACACGAGCTTTGAAAGGCCCTCTTGCTACCCCTGTTGTCATCACTATCTGTGACATCTCTGACATCCATAAATCTAAGTCTTTCCAATTTTTTTTCTCATACATTAGTTCATTTTTTAATAAAACAATCAGGACAGGTATAGAGAATTAGAATTTCCAGGTTGAAGACAACTTTACTGTGTTCCAATTGCTTCTGCCATTTGAAGCCCAAATGCACTTATAAGTGGTTGTTCACCCTCTATTTAGATTCCTCTAGTAAAAAGAAATTCACCGTCACACAAGTAGAGCACGCCGTTTAAAAAATACCTCTGACTACTGAAAAAAATCTTCCTTGATATGAATCTTGTCACTTCCACCCTTTGGCCCACCTTGGCCCAAGTTTTTGAACTTACTATCTTTTCCACATAAGAGTTCTTAGAATAAAGACAATTATCTTGCCCTCCAAAGTGTTTTTGTATTCAGGTTGCCCATGCCCATTTTCTTCAAAAATGTATGAATTTCCATCCCCCTCATCATCCTGGCCAACTCTCCTCAGCACAGTTCAATTTTTCCAGGTGTCTCTGAAGGTGTCATGCAAAGAGCTGAATATGCTAAGACTGCCATCTCCTTATTGTTTCCAGTTCACAGATGAGAAAACTGAGACCACCCACTAAAGGACTCATCAAAGGTCATAAACGAGACCTTGAACTTGAATCTCTACTCTCTGTCGTAGAGAAAAAGGAGCCCTGTAATTTAATCCTGGTCTGTATTTCCTGATATAACATGCAAGTGTGGCCAGAGACCCCATTTAACACTCCGGTAGAACAAACAGCCTGGGATCATGCTGGTTTCCAGGTCCAGTGAAA
The DNA here is from genome assembly GCF_028021215.1 of Eschrichtius robustus. NCBI lineage: Eukaryota > Metazoa > Chordata > Mammalia > Artiodactyla > Eschrichtiidae > Eschrichtius > Eschrichtius robustus. The sequence goes on from NC_090837.1 coordinate 84,569,956, forward strand.
TGGTGGCAAAAGGGCTGAGCCAAAAAGACTTCCTAGACGTGTCAGTTGGCAATAATCTTAAAGTTGCCTGCTTGGGCTCTGAGTGCCCCTCCCCCCTCTTTTCCTCCCTCTCAACTCCGCTACCCACCCCCCTTTTGTGGGTACCAGTGCCTGGTGTGTTTGTTAGTCATCTGTTTGTGAGGCAGCCCGTCTGTGACTCAGCTCCCTCTGGGATGGCCACATTAGATGGGTGCTATTGCCATATGAAACCAATAGAGGCTAGAATTCGAAAAATGCTCTTATTTATTTGAATATTCATCTCTGGCCCATTCAAACTTTTCATTGTTAGCTCTAAGAGATCTGACAAGGGAATCATTCTTTCTGGGGTATCCAAACACTTAAAGTTTCTAGAAGGGGATTCTAAACTTTAGAACTCCAAATTATCTCAATGGTCCCAAATTGCTCAAAGCAAAATAAATATGAATTCATTTTAGCAAATGCATTCTACCTGGCACTTTTAAGAGACCCAGAAAGGCAAGCAACCTTTGTGTCCCAACTCCAGAAAGAATTAAGTTAGTGTGATTAGAGCCACTATGGTGGCTGGAAATCTGATAGACTTGTGGCTCTGAGTCTAGGAGACCCAGCCCAAGAGAGGGTTTTGCTTGACTTGTGAGGAAACTGCTATCTCAGGTGGCCAAGAAGGCTGGGTGTATTTCCAAAGGAAATGAAAATAGGATATCAAAGAGATATCTGCACTCCCATGAAAATTGCAGCAGTATTCACAAAGCAGTATTCACATCAACAGATGAATGGATCAAGAAAATGTAGGATATATACCAGTTGCTAACTGAGGGAAACTGTCCTTCCTGCCCTACCCAAAGAAAAAGCATAGAATTCATATCATTAAAGTCATTATTTGGGGCTTAACTATTCTGCAGAAGGTAGATCATCCTTTGCTGTTGCAAATAACCCATTATACCTACTCATCTTCCACATGTCTTCTACAGCCTGTAATCGGATGCCAATTCAATCCAGTAACATATTAAAATTTCTTTCTCTTACTTGTTTGTTTACATCAGGGGTTAACAGGCTTTTCTGTTTAAAGGGTCAAATGGTAAATATTTTAGGCCTTGGGAGCCGTATGGTCTTTGTCACGACTACTTAACTTTGTCAGCATAGTGCAAAACAGCCATAGACAATTCATAAGTGAAGGAACCGAGTTCCAATAAGACTTTATTGACGGACACTGAAATTTGAAATTCATGATATTTTCATGAGCCATGAAATATTATTCTACTTTTGATTTTTTCCTAATGATTTAAAAATGCAAAAACCATTCTTAGTTCCCAGGCTATACAAAAACAAGGCCACAGGCCATTTTTGGTTACCCCCTGGTCTAAATGATTTCAAGAGAAGAGTTGGCTGATTCACAGAATATTTTTACTGATGGATTTATTAATTTTTAAGATATTTTAGGGACCCAACATGAAGTTGACACAGATAATTTTAAGCTTACGTAATTTTGATAGTTTATATCATAGGTCACTGTAATGGTTAGTTAGTTTTATGTGTCAACTCGGTAGGTCACAATACCCTGATATTTGGTCAAACATTAGTCTAGATATTGTTGTCAAAGTATTTTTTAGATGAGATGAGAATTTGAAACAACAGACTTTGAGTAAAGCAGATGACCTTCCACAATGAGGTGGGCCCCATCCAATCCATTGAAGACCTTAGGAGAAGAAAGACTGACCTCCCCCAGGAAGAGAAAATTCTGCTTACCCTCTGCCTTCAGACTCAAGTTGCAACATTAACTCTTCCCTGGATCTCTGGTCTGCTGGCCTGTCCTGCAGATTTTGAACTTGCCAGCCTCCACAATTACATGAGCCAGTGCCTTAAAAATCAATCTCTCTCTCTTTCTCTACATACATTTGACCCTTGAACAACACAGACATTAGGGGAGCCGACCCTCCATGCAATCGACAACCTGCATATAACTTTATGGTTGGCCCTCTGTATCTGTGGTTCCGCACCAGCAGATTCAACTAACTGCGCCATAGTGTAGTACTGTAGTACACATCTATTGAAAAAACCCTGCGTATAAGTGGACTCATGCGGTTCAAACCCGTGTTGTTCAAGGGTCACCTGTATGTGGATATCTATACATACACACACATATATATCTTTAAGGACTGTTTTTTGGGTGACAGCACATTTATTCTCTTAATACAAAATTTTTACTTCAGTAATTGGTAATATTGCTCCTCGAGTCCTTTTACTGAGGTCCAAGACAACTTCTTCTGTTTTAAATCTTTTCACAAGTTCTAAGCAATAATGCAGCTTTATTACACTCCTAAGAAAACTCAAAATGGTTTTGCACCCGTATGACAAATGCACAGGCTCGTTCTTTACTTCATTACTAATCGTTGACACCGTACTGCCAGCTCTCTGTTGGCAGTATGCCCTGACCGTCTACTGTATTTGAAAACTAACACATTCCTTAATACACCAGATTGACATATGTTACAGCTGAAGTCTGTCAACTTACTCAAGCCCACTGATGTTCAACAAATTACATAATATGCCTTTGTTGCTTCTTTTCTTCTTAATTTTGATTTCTTTAAAGTGTGTTCTGTTGGCACCTAGCTTATAAGCTGGCCCCGAAAAAGGAATTCTACAGAAAAATCAGTTTTGGAAACACTACATGCTACATGCCCTGGAGAGTCATACTACACATAGCATATTAAAGGTTTGAGAAATCGTGTAGCAAAGAAACTCATTTAAATTAGTTTAATCCAATTTGTCCCAAATGTATTCGGCCACAGAAAATTTCTTTTTTCCTCCCCACAACATCTATTGGAACACATTTTGGAAAATCTAGTCTCATGTTATAACTTACTATCCTCGTTAGGAGTCATAAAAAGGCTAGAAAGAGTATTGCCTAAGCAAAGAATAAAGAAAAGCACAAATCATTTTATGAAATCTACCGAACAATCAAGGTACTCATGATTCCTGATAAAGATAACAGAGTCAGTTAAATTAACTATCCTTTATTATATACCATTTGTTTGTATTTAATGTGATGTCTCATCTTTAAACCATTTCCAGGGCTGGCTAAGAGAACAGTCACTTCCTTTGTAAAGCTAAGCAGTCTTACATTTGATTCCAAGTCTATAAAAGGGAATGCGACATTTCTTCCTTTTGCCTGTTTTAAAAAGGTCTAATATCAATCAATGTAATTGGGCTTCCTGATTGAGAAGGGAGGGGTCTGCATCTTCCATGGGAGGAGGAAATAAAGTCAGCGGCTTGGTTTGGGCCTTCAACTGCTTCTACCTTTTTGTCCCCAGCTTTATTGAAATATAATTGACAATATAACATTGTGTAAGTTTAAGGTGTGCAACCTGGTGATTTGATACACTTTTCTATTGTGAATGATTATCACAATAAGATGAACATATCCGTCACCTCACGTAATTACCATTATGGGGTGGTGGTGAGAGCATTTAAAATCTATTCTCTTAGCAACTTTCAAGTATATAATATGGTATTGTTAATTATAGTCACCATGCTGTACATTAGATTCCCAGGATGTTTTTCATCTTTATAACAGGAAGTTTGTAACGCTTTGACCAACATCTTCTTTTCCCCAATGTGTGTATTTGTGACGCTCTCAGCTACACAGAGTAGCTGGTAAAGCACCAAAATGATCAAACTATACAAATAGGGACATTCATGCAAAACTGTAAATTGAAATCAAGAGCACATTAAAAGACCTAGAATAGGCAAATTCACTGAGGCAGAAAGTAGAATAATGGTTACCAGGGGTAGCAGGGAGGGAGAAATGGGAGTTATTCTTTAATGGGTACAGAGCTTCTGTTAGGGATGATGAAAAAGTATGGGAAATGGATGGTAGTGATGGTTATACAACATTATGAAGGTACTTAACACCACTGAACTGTACAATTAAACACAGTTAAAAGGATAATTTTTGTTAGGTTATATTTTACCACAATAAAAAAAAAATCACCAAAAAAATACTATGAAAGTAACAAAAGAGAGAGAGAAAACTACACATTGCCTATTGTAACAAGGTCAATTTTTCCGATTTCGATACTGTTTTATAGTTAACATAAACCGTAACTGGGTGAAAGGAATTTGGGATCACTTTGTACTATCTTTGCAACTTCCTGTGACTCTATAATTATTTCAAAATGAAAAGTTAAAATAAAATGAATGTATTAAAAGAGTAAGCCACCACGACCAAGAAGTATTTACCTGGAAATACGAAGAGGTTTGATTTTTGGAAGTCTGTTAGTATTTCACACCTATAGCTGAAATAAGAGAGAAATCATGTGATCTTTGCAGATGCGTATAATGCTCTCATTAACTCTAACGAACTTTCTTGTAACAAATTTTTTTCTTCACATCACTAAACAGATCCATCTAGACTACAATGAGGCTTCACACTCAAACACTGTGTTTTTAATAAAATTAGAAATAATACGGTAATGCTCACTATCATTGTTACTTAGCATCATTCTGAAACTTTTGGTCACTTCATGGTCCGTGGTTATAACTACGAAAATAAGGATACAGCGTGAGAGGCTACTTTTGACTGGGCCATCATCTGCTTGAGGCTTGGAAATGTCTTAACTTCTTGGCCTTGTTTTCTCTTTTATAACACTAGAGGATTAGTTGGAGTCAATTACTTTTAATATTACTTTTCTGTTTCTTAGCATTGGACACTTGCCTTCAAAATTTTTTTTCTTTGGAAGACCAGAATATACTGTGAGTTGCTCTGATGGCAACAGGGGCAGGGCATCCAACCCTCATCCATTTGGATCCTTCCCTCCATCCCTGCCTACCCCCAGCCACCTCTGCATGAAACAAACCCCTAATACACAGTCAAGAATGTAGACAGAGGCCCCTCTCAGTGCTAACACACAAGGGCTTTTTGAAACACGCCAGGTGAGCTGATTTATGGAATGTGGACTAGAACACAACGTGACAAAAAAGCAAAAGAGCAAAGTCTGGTCCCTAGAGGAGAACTTGATTCTAGAGCTGGTACAGTTATTGCTTCATGACCCTGGGTGAGGGCCCTCACCTCCCTCGGCTTTGGTTCCTTATCTGTAATGTGAGGATGTTCACTTAACACTCCTGCAACAAAAATCATGTTACTGCGACCTCGTTACTTACTGGCCATTGGATGCTGACATCTGAATGGACCTTCCTCAGCTATTGGGAGCACAGGCAAAGCTAACTCATACACTGGGTCTCAACCTTGGCTGCATGTAGACTCACCAGAAGGAAACTCTCAGATAGACAGATGCCCAGGCGCCACTCAGTCCAATTAAATCAGAACTCTACCCAGGACACCTGGAGAATCACTAGTTGTGGACGTTCCCCCAGGTGATTCTAATGAGCAGCCAAGATGGAAAGCCATTGTCCTCGCAGAATCATAGGATATATGTGGGGTAATTTCACTCAGAATCAGTCTACAAGGCCCCACAGTGATCTCTTCATCATCTTGGTGAATGATCGGTGACACTTGCCCTTAAACGTTTTCAGATCAAGCTTGTCTCTGTCTTGTTTCATGGCACAGAACGCTGAGCTCCTAACCAAATAGCTGCCACCCACCTGTGCAGATTCAAAGCTCTTTCCTGAGAATTCTTTCAACCCCGCCAGAGAAACTCTCATCATCAGTTGAGAGTTGTATTCCTCTAATTCCTTTCAAAGGGGCCACGTCCTGGGCAATGATTTATGGAATCATTGTCGTGACAGGGGCAAATTCTCCCACTTTAAGTGATTAGCTTTTTTTTTCCCCCCCCCTCAGAGGATGTTTCATATGCTACATTTGAACGTGGTACGTGTACGTGTGACTTTGCCTGGGAACTGTAGTCAAGAGTGTCTGGCTTCCTGTCAGCTTTTATTGGATCATGAGCTAGGATGACCCGTTTCTGTGGTGAGGTGGCTGGTTCTAGCCTGTCTGCAGTCTGTGGGTGTTTAAGGAGGAGGGGAGTTTTTAGTGAAGTGCTATAAATCACTTGGACTTTTTAAGGTAATCCACAGTTTTTGGAGCAACCCTCCATTATCTTACTGTGCTGGTTTCATGAAGGCTAAGACTCAGGGAGCAGTACTGGAGATCAGGGTAAGTTGCCCAGCTCCCTAAAAAGAATTGAACACAGAGGAAGTTTAGGGCAGTGAAACTATTCTGTCCGATAGTATAATGGCAGATACATGTCATTATATATTTGTGAAAGCCCATAGAATGTACAACACCAAGAGTGAGCACTGAATAGAATAAACAATGGACTTTGGCTGGAAATGAACGATAAGGATGTGTCAGTGTAGTGCACTGATTATAACCCCTGTTGCACTCCAGTGGGGGAAGCTGATAGTGGAGGGGGGGTGTGAATGTGGAGGCAGGGGATTATGGGAAGAACCCTCTGTACTTTTTTGCTCAGTTTTGCTGTGAACCCAAAATTGCTCCAAAAAAATTAAGTCTATTTGAAAAATAAAGAGGGGAGTTTGAAGCTTTGCTTTAAAATATATTTTGTAACCCCAGAAACTGGAAAGTATTTAGCAAAACAAAACAAAATCCTGGGTAATAATCTAGTCCTTACAAAATGCTCTCTTTTATCTGATGTTTTACTGATGTTCTGTCCTCCATCCTTTGCTCTCCTCACACACTTACCCACTGTCTCCTCCCTACTGATAGCTTGCATGTATCCTTATCTAACCCAGAATTATCTCCCAAACTCCAGGCTCTGCTATCCGAAGGTCTCCGAGAAATCTCGATTTGAATGTCCTTGAGGCACTTCAACATCATTTTGTTCCAAATGAGAATCATTCGCTCCATTCCCCAACTCCTCTTTCTATATCCCAACCTTTCTGTAAAAGAGGTATGACCTTCTCGAACTCTAGTTGTCCTTCTAAATTTTCATGCTAAAAGAACAAGTCCTCACTTCTGATCAAATACAGTGGATTGAATAATTGTGGGTATCTGTGTTCCTGCTAAAATTCCAACAGAATTGCATTACAATAAAGGGATTTTAAAAGAAGCATAACCCCACAAGAACAAAGAGACTGAGAAGAGAAGACAGCTATACAGTCTCAGAAGGTGGAAAAGCAAAGGGATAAATAGGAACTGACTTGGCAAACCAAAGACCATCAGAACCTAAGCTGGCAGAAAACCCAGAAACAAGCCGATTAACATAGATGAATCCTCCAGCAGAGGTCAGGAAGAGGAGGCTCCAGCCACCTTAAAGAAGCAATCAAATCAGTAAAACTGCAGACATGTGAGGTCTCACAAACATAGCCTTCTGGCTCATGTTTACTTTCTAGAAAAGCATCTGGAGGATGTGTTCTACCAAAATAAAAGAGTAAGCCAAGAACCAAGATGACATGGGCTTTAACACAAAAGGGAGGCACAGGGCGTCCTGGGTTGTTGATGAAGGACCATCCCAGGACCCCACCTATGGTCATGACTTTTTAGTTCTATTACTCCTTGTACACGTAGATTTAGAAAAGTTAAATAATTTGTTCAAGATCACACAGCTAGCCTAGTGAGTTTTTGAGTTAGGAATCAAACTCAGGTAGATCTGCTGCAAAGACAAGATGGAGCATTTCTGTAATTATGGAATTCGGAGCCAATGAATGACTAATGCAGATAAGAACAGTTCCAAGACATAAGCGTACAATGAGAATTAAGTGAGATAATCACCCAAAGCATTAACCCAGTGTCTGGCACATGGGAACCTAAATATTATTGTCTTACTTCTAACTAAAAATATAATCTATTATATTATCACTATTGCCTCTATCAAATGTTTCATGAAGGATTAGCATTTTAGTTGGATCTGGAAATACAAGTGGGATTTTGATGGTTGGAGAAAAAGAGAACATTCCAAGCTGAAGGGACAATATTAACAAAAGAGAAGACAGTGAAGATGCACACATTTCAGGCATTTGTCAAAGAATCCCATCACGAACTAACTATAGTTCAGCACTTGCCAAAAGTTTGCTTTACACATCTGGGATTTGAAGGAAATCTGTTAATTCTCCACTTCTCTACATTTTGTAAACCCTATCCCCTGAAGCAAATTAGATCATCAGAAAGCAACAATCCTCAACTCGATTATCTTGACTTCTCACAGATTAACTTTCATAGAATTAAGATTAATTAATATTATGTCCTTGGACTTTGCAGAAGAGGAATACAGCATTGATTTGAAGAATGTTTTCTTATCTTTTGCAAAATCATACACACTGTAGGTAACATGTACCATTAACATGCTGATTTAGTGTTCAACAGCAGTAATTTATTTATTTATTTATTTTATTTATTTTTTAAATTTATTTTATTTATTTATCTTTGGCTGCGTTGGCTCTTTGTTGTTGCGCGCGGGCTTTCTCTAGTTGCGGTGAGCGGGGGCTACTCTTCCTTGTGGTGGGTGGGCTTCTCATTGCGGTGGCTTCTCTTGTTGCGGAGCACAGGCTCTAGGCACGTGAGCTTCAGTAGTTTTGTCACGCAGGCTCAGTAGTTGTGGCTCCCGGGCTCTAGAGCGCAGGCTCAGTAGTTGTGGCACACGGACTTAGTTGCTCCGGGGCATGTGGGATCTTCCCGGACCAGGGCTCAAACCCGTGTCCCCTGCATTAGCAGGTGGATTCTTAACCACTGGGCCACCAGGGAAGCCCAACAGCAGTAATTTAATTCACACCAAATGCTTCAGGACAGCTCTCCTCTTCCTATAAATATATAAAAATAAAGGTGTTTGTCTTCTTTCATCTATTTAAAAATGTGTATTTTCTTAGGACAAGTGAGTTTTAACAAATGAAATTGAATATATTGTTGAATTTTGGTATAATACAAGTGTCAAGAAGGTAAGAAAAAGATGTTACCAGACAGTGAGAGCATGGGACATTTTTGGTATTCCATAATGAGGTGATTACCGGGTGCAAGATAGGCTCAAGGATGTATTATACAACATGGAGAATATAACCAACATTTTGTAATAACTATAAATGGAAAGTCACCTTTAAAAACTGTATAAAAATTTAAAATGTTTTCAATTAAAAAAAAACCAATATCTCATTTGTTTCACTAAAATTTCAACAGAATTTTAGGAGAACCAACTAGCAGAACTGCTCAGTAAAAGCAAGGTTATCTGTTAAGGGACACTGCCTTTTATCTATGAGGAGAACCTTTTCAGATTTTAATATTCCATTTAAACATTTTCACCTACATTAGTCAGCCTTAGCCAGCTTGTACTGCAGTTTAAAAAACAAAAAACAAAAAAACCCCAACATCCTAGAGGCTTAAAACAACAAAGTTTTATTTCTCATTGATGCTACATGTGCATCTTGGGTGAGCAGGACTTCCTTTTTTTTCTTTTATTTTTGAGCATGACTTTCTACTCTGCATTGTCCTTACTCGGGGACCTAGGCTGCCAGAGTCTCCACTTTCTAGAACATCGCTGGTTGCCATGGTAGGGGGAAGGGAAAATGGCAAATCAAGTACAGTTGTCCCTTGGTATCCAGCGAGGGATTGGTTCTGGAGCCCTGCATGTGGCAAAATCTGTAGATGTTCAAGTCCCACAGGCGGCCCTCGGTATCCTTGGTTGAGCACCTGCGGTGGTGTAGTACTGTATGTACTTATTGAAAAAAATCCCCCTTGAAGTGGACCCACACAGTTCAAACTCGTGTTGTTCAGAGGTCAACTGTACTGCATGTAAGCCTTCTGCCTGAAAGTGGTACAAGTCACTTTCATTCCTGTTTCATTGCCCAAGGCAAATCACATGGCCTGCTAAACATCAAGGTGGCAAGATGCTGTATCCCTTTAATGCTTAGAAAGAGAAGAACTGGAATTGTTGGGGAACAGCCCTAATGACCACTAGAGTTTTACCTTTTTGCTACTGAATATTCAGTTCACTTTCCTTTCCGCATGCCATATACACTCATCTCTTCCTCCAAGGAATATATGCCAGCAAGTTTCATCTCAATACAGCTTTTAGTTCTAAACCCAGGATTTGGGGAGATGCACAGCCATTTTTACATCAGGTCTGGATATAGCACCTACTGATTCAGGGACCTATGAACAACAAAGTCACATGATCTGCCCTCCACACAACCACCCTTCAATGGTAGAACAAGGACAGGATAACTACAATAAGGACCCCCATTCAGAAATGAGAGCATGAGAGACCCATGGTAGATACTGGTCAATAGCAGACATTTTGAGGGCTCCTACCTGGGGTCAGGGAAAGTCCCTTGATTATGTTCTGATATTGTTTCCTGGGAAAAGCTCTTACCCAATCATCGTCCTGAAGCCTGGTTCCAATTTCTTCGAGTTCTTTTTCATTATTCTCCGTGGCCACATGTGAAGTGGGCAATGAGAATATTTCCTCTTTGGGATGAGCGGCTTTCTCAGCCCACTTCCTGCTCTTAGATGAGTAGAATCCCGAAGTCAGGTAGGTCATAAATAAGCCCCATCTCTTTTGTCCAGGCTGATTAATACTTCTTTTGTCAAAAACATAGCTTCTTGTATATTTTTGTTACCGACCAGGGTTCTTGGCCTCCTTAATCAATAGAAATTGATCAGAGACCAGACAAGAAATTCAGGCAAGGCTTTATTGGGGCCCCTGCTGCAGCAGCGGGGAGTGAGACCAAACAACAGGTTCCCTAGCTAGCTCACTTGCAGAGGTGGGGGCAAGCTGATTCCTTATATGGGGTGAGGGTACGGTTGTGTCCAGGGGGTCGGGCCGCAGGGGTGGCTTAGGAGGTTTGCTCACCCCTTAGGTGGTGTTGTGTGCAGGGGGCATGGGCGGTACCCTGCTATTGTTCCCCATCCCCTGCTTTTGCTCCCAGCTCTTCAAAAGTGGCAGTTGGGCTTTTTGGTCTCTTTGTGTCTCATTGTCCAGAATTTGCCCCAACTGCGCAGGCATGCAATTAGTTATTTTTAGTCCCTTATAGTTTCTCTGTCTTTTGTTGTGTCCAGGTGCAAGCACTGCAGCACTGCAGCAAAGGGTCCCAGGTCCCAGCCTGTCTCATTTTCTTCCAGTCAGCTCCATATGCCGATAGCTATAGTTTCTTTTCAGACACGTCTCATATTTATTGTATTTCTTTGCTTTCTTGCTCCTATGCCTCTTTTTATCGGTTTAATTTCTATTCGCTGAAGCCATCAGGCCTCAGAGAGAGTCACATGCAAGCTTCATCTCTTTTTCTTGAGCCATTTTGTACAAGCGAAAGGATTTTTTGGACACACCATTAATGGGAATTTTACTCAGAGACGGCTTAATTCATTAACAGGTTTTAGCAACGAGTGGGATGATCATACATACCATTAATTTGTCCCTTTTTTTTTTTTTTTTTTTTTTTAGGGGTAATTTGTCCTTTGATATCGGGTCGAGTTTTAATTTGTCCCTGCTGCTTTAAGTTTTCTTCATTTTATCATTTGCTATTTAGGACTGAGCCTTCTTTTAGCCTTTTAAATCCCTTAACTTTATTTTGTTCCTTCCTGCTTGAAAATGAGCCCATTTCTTTTTGAGCTCACCTCTTTCTTGTAATGTTTTAAAAGGGTTCTCAACTGCAACCCGACCTGTGTGTGTGGAAGCTTCCCCACACCAACAAGCAATTCTCAGATGACAACAGGGTGTCTTGAGAATTCAACTCAATTCTGACACTATCTACTCAAAGATAGAATCAGATTCCACAGGTAAGGGGCTTGGTTCCACAAGACTGCCCTCCACTTCAGACACTAGTGTAGGCTGTTACCCATGCTTCTGAGGTACCGGCTACAAACTGGGGGTCCCAACTACCCCCTCCACCTCAAAATACCACCCCCAAATCCAGGTTATTACCTGGCCTTCTGACGGACTGGCTACAAATCGGAGGTTCCCATGACCCCCTCCTAGGATTCCATTAATTTGCTAGGACAGCTCACAAAACTCAGGAGAACCATTTACTCACTAGATTACCGAGTTATTACAAAAGGACATTAAAGGATACGAACCAATAGCCAGATGAAGAGATACACAGGGCGAGGTCCTGATCAAAGAAGCGTCTGTCCTCATAAAGTCTGGGGGCTGTCACAGGGGCACATGGAAACCTTCTGTTCCCCGACATGGAAACAACCCCGATATTTCAGTGGCCTAGAACAAATTCTTATTTTCCTCTCCTGCTATGTGTCCATCTCAGGTCAGTGGGGGGATACTTCTTTATATTGTCCTCACCATTGGACCCATGCTGGTGGAATCTCTACCAACTGAAACGTGACCGGTTGCCATGCAAGATGGAAAGGAACATGGAAAATGGTGCATCCACCCCAAAGTAGGACCTTTCATTTCTGATCACATTTCATTGGCTACTCAGGTGGCCAACCCTAACTTCAAGTGGGCAGAGAAGTGAAACTCAGGTGGCCAACCCTAACTTCAAGTGGGCAGAGAAGTGAAATCTTTCCATGTCCCCAGAAAGCGGAGAAGCAGAAAGATTGGTAAATAGCCCTAGGGACTCTTTCCACACCCATTTAGTAGAAATATGCGTGTATATCCTCTTCTCCCAACACACACACTATTTATGTTGGACTTATAGTCTCTAGGGACCTGTTCCTACAGTAAATTAAGGAGACCAAAATTTAATTCCCAGTTTCAAGTGGATGTCATTGGCACGGTCAGCATAGTACAGAGAAAACAGCTAAAATGGAGAGAAACATTCATAAACAGATACAGGAATGGGGCAACTGAATGTGTGGATATTTTATTTGTCAAATGTCATAGGAACATATCTGCTTCTGTATGTTTTCCTCCTTTTCTAACCAAGTGGATGCTTTTCTAAGCTTCAAAACAAAAGAGAAGCATTAGTGATCTCAACCGCCTTGAGACTTTAAGGCAGATAGGAAATACAATATGGTCCAAATCTAATTTTTCCAAAGGTTGTCTGGTTATTCAATAAATATTTGATTGATTGAGTAACCCCATGACCCAGATAAATAGTGTGGCCTCAGAAGGAAATAACAATAAGCCAGATGACAAAAAAAAAAAAATGTTTCCACTCCAAACCCGTTTGGCCACAGGCCCATAAACTCAGTCATAAAGCTGGAAGTACTTCTCCAAGGTTGAAGCTGGATCTGATAGCTAGGCGCTATTTATAAACTTTGGGAAGATTTTTTTAGATAAAATGTTTAAACATGCTTTTGGAAAGCGAATGTCTTTGTTCAGTTTGTTGCCCAAGCTCTCTTTGATCCATTAATTTCACTTTTCCTTTGATTTTTCTCAAACTCTCAGAAGAGAAAGTCCATGTTTTCATATGGCGAGCAGTAAATCATTTGTTCATGATGGACAGACCCTCTGGATGTGTAAGCGTGCTGTTTTCCTTAGCCCTAGGCCTAGTGTTCTGTAGAACAAAGGCACGGCCAAAGCATGTGCCTCTGTGTAAGACAAAGAGCCCTAGGATTCTGAAGAAGGAAGGATGTTCCTGGGAACCCTGGCATCTTCTTTCAGTCCTTCCCAGATCTCCCATGGTGCAACCTGCTGCTGAGTCAGGGCTCCAGTGAGCAAGGACTTGCCAGGGCAGGGCTGGGACCTCTCCCTGCCAGGTTGAAGTGGTTTTAGCTTTGTCAACTTCTTGTAAATTAATATTTAGAAAAGAAGTGTGCAAGTTGGTCTGATGTCCAGAGGTCCCCGTGGGCTCAGTTGAGTTGGGCATCAACAAGTGCTCATCGAGGAGGTCAGGGGTCAAGCCAGAAAAGAATCAGTGGGAGGCAAGTGTGGGTAGGGGGGACAGCCCAGGAGTACAGGTGGGGACTCCCTTGGGACAGTCTGATAGGGAGAAGCAGAAGCAGGCCCCGTAAGCCTTGCTCCTAACCAGCAAAGCTGAGTGGGAGCCACGTCAGGACCAGCTCACGGCGGGAGACCCCTGCCAAGGTTTATTCCAGTGAGGCCATGTACAGCACCACGGGCTCACGGTCAAAGGCTACGTTTATCAGAGCCCCCCAGGCTCCCTGGGAAGCCTGGCTGGAGGAGGTCTTTCTCTAATCCGAATGAGGCACAGATATTTGGGGGCCCTGGTGTGAGAATGAAGGAGTTCTTGTTCAGTTGAGAAAATAGCATCCTGCCATTTGGTCCAAGATTCCTCTGAGTCTGACTTGGGAAAGCAGCAGTTTATGGAGGCCTTGAAGAGAGGGAATGGCAGCTCCAAAGAGCCATGTTTCCCAACAGATGGTAACCATGTCCCTGGAGGCACCTGGAATGACTTTAGGTGAAAGAGAGAAAAACTGACAATTGTGAGCGGAGGGGCTTGGGTGGCTGGGGTAAGGCGGGAGGGAGGAAGGGAGATCAGACTGGGCGAGGCCAGCTAAGCGGGCGCCATGATTCCTTTTCTGGTCCCATGACTTGGAGGAGGCTCCCCTCCACCCCGCAGAACCCACCACATCCAACCTTCTGACCAAGACTTGGGGTCAGCCAGTGGCCAAGCCAAGGGCTTTCTAGAACAGAGCAATGGGGCATAGATGGGGAAAGGGGCGGGGCCCACAGCCAATGTGTCAGGAGAACCCAGCCTTCCCTCACTCACCCCTCCCCCCACTGCCCAGATTCTTACCAGGAGCCTGGGACCCAGTTCTCTGGGAAAATTAAGAAGGAAATGTGGCCATAAATTTCTCTTCAGCACCCACTGAGGCAGTGGAGCTCTGTGATTAAAAGAGTGTGATTCACAGAAAAGGTGGAACGTTCTGGAATAAAAAGGTAGGGGAAGACTGTACTCTTCAAAAATGTCAATGCTGTAAAAGACAAAGAAATGTTCTAGGTTAAAGGAAGCCAGAGACATGACAAGTAACTGCACAGCCTGGCCCTAGATTAGATCCTATACTTGGCACAGGGGCGGGGCTTACAGGGGTTGGGGGACAGGGGTGCTATATGGGATATTATTAGGCCAACAGACAAACCTGTAACAGGGACAGTAGATTAGATAAAAGTATTGCTTCAGGGGAAATTTATGAAATTAATCACCGTGCTGTGGCTACGTAAGAGACTATACCTGCTCTTAGGAAACACAGAGGAAGCACAGATAATACAGGCAATGTGGGAATATGTTAACCACTTGGGTAAATCAGGGTAGAGTGTATCGTATTAGTTGTTATTGGTAGGAAGGTGATAATTTGTCATTCGAACCAGAACACCTTTGAGAGTGAAAGGGAACACAATTCATAATTATGCCAGGTCAACAGGTAAGAACCAGGACAATCCTGGGCAAACCAGAACCCGCATCACTGGTGACCTTGACAGTTCTGGTGACCTGTTGGGCACAAAAGCCTGATTGATAGAGCTCTGGAGGGAATGGAAGGAGAGAAAGTGAAAACAGTGCACATGTCAAGGGGGGGTTCTTATTAAAAAAAACAAACCAGAGCAGTCAGCAGGAGCAGGAGGGAAAAGTGGGGCTACAGTCACCACATCCTGGAGAGATGAAACAAAACATCTTTTAAAATCTTCCCGTCTCTGTATATCAACATGGATGGATAACGAAAACATACTGCTACTCAAAAGCACAAGGGAATTTAGTATATAGTAAAAGTGGTATTTTAAATCACTGGGGAAAAAGTACATTATTGAATGAATGAGGTTGGGACAATTCAGCAGCTGGAACACTAGTTCACAAATAGTGAATCATTACCACCACTTGGTGACAGAATACACTAAGTTCATGTTCATACCTTTTGGGCGATAAAACAACCTCTTAAAAAATGAATTAATAGCAGCTTAAGTTGTTTCACATACCAAAGTCTCTTTTTCTCATATTAGACCTGTCCTCTATTCTTCCTCCAAAACACACATAATAGAAACCTAAATCTTTAACTCATCAAAGGTCAACAGGAATCTCACTGAATTCTCCAGATCTCACAGTGGAATCTGTCTAGGAACCAGGGTGGGGTTTTTTGTTGTTGTTGTGCCCCTCCCTGGATCTTTGGGGCTAATCAAGAGCTTTTAGCTCAAAGACTGTCATCACGGGTCCACTAGATGTCACTCTCACCTAAATTAATAGTGCTCTAAATACAAACTCCATTTATAAAACGACACTGAAGGGACCCCAGGTTTCAAAGAGCAAATTATGAATCAGCGTTACGTACTACATGTACATTCTGGGGGTAGGAGACGGAGAGGAAGGCTTTCAGTAGTCTGGCAGGAAGGGAGCTCCAAACAATGAAAGAAGGTGTGGACCAGAATCTGAGATTATCATCACTCAGTTTGTGGCTAAACGTACCTGAATGAAGTGAGGGAACAAGACAGGCAAAGATCCTGGGGAAGAGTGTACCAGGAGGTGGTAACAGCAAATGCAAAGGGCCCGAGGCAGAGAGAGAGCCAGGGGCCAGTAGCGAAGAAGCAGGGCCTTGTAGGATTTGATAAAGTATATAAATTTCACTCTAAAGGAGATGGGAAGCCACTGGAAGAGTCCATGATTTCTAACTTTTCATGGATGAGCCCTCAGAATCTACTTGAATATAATTCTGAGGAAACACCTGACATAACCAAATGGAGGAATTGTCTATAAAATAAGTGGCCTGGAGGAATTGTCTATAAAATAAGTGGCCTGCGTTCTTAAAAATGCCAAGGTCCTAACCGACAAAGAGAGGTTGGGAAACTGTTCCAGAACAAAGGAGACTAAATGACAATGAAATGCAAGCTGTGATCCTGGGCTGCATGCTCTAAAAGACATTAATTGGGACAATGGACAATATTGGAATATGGATTAGAGACTGGACAACATTGTGGTATTAATATTCAATTCCCTGAAGTTGGCTCTTGTGTTGTGGATATGTACGAGAATATCTTGCTTTTAGGGTAAACACAATGAAGTATTAAGGGGTAAAGGAGTAAGGCTTAGGGGTGATAAATACTGTTAGAGAGTGGGGGAAACTGCTACCCTCAGAAGTGAGTCTGTACGTAAATATGCCGTAATTTGACCCCTGAATCATCCCCCAGAGGGAATGAGGGCCTCAGCAAGGAGGCTGCAGATCTAAAATCATGATCCTTAAAACCCTCACTTTGATGACACGACATTGTTATATTTCTGTTAAGTTTTTCACCCCATCCCCAAAACAGTTTCTGTGGTTTCTGTATCTCTAGAGAAACTTCAAAAGAAGACACCCCTCCACTCTTGGGAGGACGTAGCCATCCACTTCTCATCTGAGTAGATGACAGCCACCCTTTGATGAGGGGATAAAAGCTTTGCTCAAGTAGATAAAAGTCTCAAATTTCTCTGGAACCGACATCCCTAAGAGCACTGGCTTTCATCCAAGAAAATCATCCCTAACATTTATTTAATCTTTGTGCTTTAAAAAGCTAACTCAAAAACGTGACAAAAAATTAAGCTCTGAGTAAACAGTGGGCATAGATTGCATTCGCTTAGAGTCCACATTTTGTCTGTTGGCTAAAGATGAATGTTGGAAGACATGGGCAATATACGGAGTGAGAAAGATGGTTTGGGCTGAAACGGCCATTCTTCAGCACCAAGCATTTTTATGAGCATCTATTACGGTCAAGATAGCCTGTTAAGTGCTATGTACAAAATAAAGACAATTTAAACATGACATCTTCCTTGATTTTGTGCCTTCATTACTAGAGGATTTTGGCCAGGCTCAAAAAATAGACCGTGATTTAGTTTTATTGTATTTAAAACATTTTAGGAGGTGTGACTGACAGCGCCTCTGGGGAAACAGCAGCTCTGGCGGCCATGGACCGGGCTGTACCAGCTGTTGGCTTTCCCAATGAAATGGCAAATAAGCACAAACGCTTGCGTTTGAGAAATTAGGTGAGACAGTGGATCAAATCCAGGAAAAGGTTATGATAGTGCTAAAGCAGTGCAAAATGGGTTCTTATTAAGAGAAGTCCAGAGAAATTGAGGTTCTGTTTCCCAGAGAGGATGATACTTAATTACCATCTTCACATGTATGAAAGGGATACTTAATGAGAAGGGTTTTGCCCACTCGTTTTCCAACTTCACTGAGCCATAAACAGAAGAAAACAAGTTCAAATTTGAAAGGAAGACTTTCTGGATAAACATTTGGATTTGCTGATCTTAGAAAATCAAACCCAGAAGCTACCATGGGTCCCTAGAGGACCTTCAAAAGACTATACAACTCTCCACTTTGGAAGACTTGGGCATCGGCTGGCTTCTCACCCAAGTAGATGGCAGCCTCCCTGTGATGAGGTGATAAAAAAACAGCCACGGAAGCTCATTACCCTCGCCCCAAAGAACTTCCCACTGGCCCTCCCGTAGTGCCTGAGATTCTCACCTTAGCCATTTCTTTTCCTTTCGGTTAAGGCATTTAAGGTTTCAATTAAAATGTAAATGTGATCCGAAGGGAATGACATTCTGCTAGGATCAGCCATTAACCTCTCTTCTCTATAAGTTGTCAAGTGAGTGAGTCACCTATTAGGGCGTTGGGAAAACTCCGGGTCCTCAGCAAATAAGGTAGAACGAGGAAGTTTGGATGGTAGCGGAGGCACTGGGGAAACTTTAGAGTTTTTTCTGGGGAGGAAAACTCTGGGTGCATCGGCATTGTTAGCGAGCATGATGATTCACACGCGAGGGCACTGATTTGGATTTGGCCTCTTGCATCTACTTCACTTTCTTCTCTCCTCCCCTCTCTCCCCTCCTTCTCTCCCCTCCCCTCCCTATTCTCTCCCTTCCTTCTTCTTGCAATTATTTCTGCAATTATCGCTGGAACTAGATGTTAGATGCGTCATCCTAGGTTCTGAACACGCCTTGAACACGTTTTACTGCCACTTAATTTCCCAAAGGAGGATGCTATTCCCCATGTACTGCGCAGATATAACCCCCTCTGGTTCATTAGCAGCGTCAATACCAGACCAAAGAGCACATCGCAGGAAAAGCTTTCACCCCTGAGACGCATATACCAGCGGCGGCACTGACTGGGAACACCTTGGGGCCCTGGCCCTTCGAAACATAACCCATGTGTCTCTTGCCATATAGGCACTTGCCCTACATGCAGTGAATATCTCCTTTGTTTCATTCACCCTGTCGTAGTTCATTAACTTTTTTTTTTAAGTCTAGAGCGTCTACTGTTTGTTCTGTCAATTTGACAACGGGATTTGAGAATCTTCTTATTGTTTTCTAAGTACTTGGTGTGCAAATAATTCTTGAGGTCACACATTGACTGTTGCAGCTTCCTCTGTAGCCTTTCCATTAAAAAAAAAAGTTCCCCCTCCTACACTGTTGGTGGGAATGGAAATTGGTGCAGCCCCTATGGAAAACAGTATGGACGTTCCTCAAAAAACTAAAAATAGAGTTGCCATATGATCCAGCAATCCCACTCCTGGGCATATATCCGGAGAAAGCTCTTATTCAAAAAGATGCATGCACCCCTATATCCACAACAGCACTATTTACAATAGCCAAGACATGGAAGCAGGGCTTCCCTGGTGGCACAGTGGTTAAGAATCCGCCTGCCAATGCAGGGGACACAGGTTCCAGCCTTGGTCCAGGAAGATTCCACATGCCATGGAGCAACTAAGCCAGTGCGCCACAACTACTGAAGGCTGCAAGCCTAGAGTCCATGCTCTGCAACAAGAGAACCCACCACAACGAGAAGCCCACGCACCGCAACAAAGAGTAGCCCCCGCTCGCCACAACTAGAGAAAGCCTGCGCGTAGCAACGAAGACCCGATGCAGCCAAAAGTAAATAAAATAAAATAAATTAATTAAAAAAATAGCTTTAAAAAAAAAAGACATGGAAGCAACCTAAGTGTCTATTGATGGATGAATGGGTAAAGAAGATGTGGTACATATATACAAGGGAGTACTGTTCAGCCATAAAAAAAAGAATGAAATAATGCCATTTGCAGCAACACGGATGGACCTAGAGATGATCATACTAAGTGAAGTAGGTCAGAAAGAGAAAGACAAATACCATAGGATATCACTTATATGAGGCATCTAAAATACAGCAGGAATGAACATATCTAAGAAACAGAAACAGTCTCACAGACATAGAGAACACACTGTGGTTGCCAAGGGGGGCGGGCAGGTTGGGGAGGGATGGAGTGCGAGATTGGGGTTAGCAGATGCAAACTATTATGTATAGAATGGATAAACAACAAGGTCCTACTGTATAGCACAAGGAACTATATTCTATATCCTGTGGTAAACCATAATGGAAAAGAATATGAAAAAAGAAGTTCCCTGTAGGTGTGTTTAACTCAGAAAGCTCAACTCACTTAGCCATTTAATTTTGTACTTATTTTTTCCATAATAAAGTTTAATGCAATAGCACTGTGCTTAAAACATTAAAATCATTTTAGTATTAGAAACAGTATTCTGAGCGATATATAGCAAAATAGATGAGACATAAATATTTACCACTGGGAAGTTTTCCTCCCTAGTTCTTAATGATCACAATGTATTCATTCCACACATTTTTACCAAGTGCCTGCCCTGCCCAGGCTTCTGGCTAGGCACGGAGCACACAGTGTAAACACAATGACTGCCCGAAGTCCAGCTCTCTTTTTCTCCATCTGCGCTTCTCTCCTGAACTCAAACAAAACGAGACCCTGGAGAGAAATGAGCTGTACTCTTAAAGGCTGGGTTTTAAAGTTGACTACTGGAAACTCGCAACGCCATTCCTCCTGGGAAGAATGATATCAGGGCAGTTAGATCCCAGGACTGATTACAAACGTGATGTATCAATCTGCCTGAAATATAGTCCTGAAGGATCTGCCTCGACGCCCTTTAACCACGATAAAAACACCCATTTTAAGGAACACTACGCAACTCAGGACAGGAGGAACACATCTTTCCCCGGGGGCTTCTGAACAAGGCAGAAAACCCGGAGCACAACAAAGCGTTGCAGTGCCTTCGCTGGCATCTCCAAAAGCAAACAGTCCTCATCTGTTCCCACTTGTGGATCAAAAGGCAGCTGAACCCACAGGGAGGGAGAAGTGTGAGATCATTCATAAAGGCGTGTGTACTGCTCTCGGACGGGCAGTCACTAAGCCTCTCATGCAAGTACCTGGCCCTGGGCTCCGGTCAACCTCAGCAAGCGAAAGCCCCAAGGGTCTGGGCCCCGAGGGCCGCGTGGACTAAACGACTCGCCGCTCCCGCAGCCTTGGCGCTGGGATCATTCTCTGCTCAGTCAGCGCTCTCTTTTTCTCAGCTGCACTTGTTCTGTGCGCTGATAAAGGATGGAGAAACGCCATCGCTGAGTCTCCACTGGCATTTTCCCCGGATGCCCCACGCAGTTGAATATTTACTCATCCACGATGCCCTTCTGACCCACAGGGCCAGCTGCGAGCAGGAACTAGTTCGTGCCTTTTCTCTTGTATTATTTCTGACTCGTCCTCGCCGTCCTCCTTCCAGCCTGTTCACCCACCCACCTCTTGGGTGGAATCGGCCCCTCCCTGCGGCGTGCCATCCTTGCTGATATGTCCTGCCGCTAAGTGTCTCTGACACTCTCATACTTGTTCATGTTTCCTTCCCCCGTGAGATGATACGTTCACTGATGGCTGAGACTTTGTTTTACTTACCTTTGATGTTCAGGTCAAATCTAGTAGCAGGCACTCAAAAAATGTTCAATAATTGAGGGACTGTATCTGCTAGTATGGTTGACTTCAAGATAGAGAGAGGGGCAAGTCACAGCACCAGCTTCAACTCCAAACTGCTCCCTTGCCAAAATGCCAACGCATGGTGGCAATGTGTACGGTTTAACATGGATTTATATTCGGTTTTTTCTCTACCGCCAAAAACATAAAGAATGGTACTGTGCTGTGATACAGAGTATCTTCTCAAAACTTTTTTGAATTATTGTACTAGGCTTATTATAGAATTTTAAATTAATTCCCCTACTGTGAGTGGAATTTAGAGGTACGAATTTCCAGTTACAAAATAAATGAGTCACAGGTATGAAATGTACAGTGTGGGAAATGTAGTCAATAATAATGTAACATCTTTGTATGGTGACAGATGGTAACTAGACTTATCATGGTGATCATTTTGTAATGTATAGAAATATTGAATCACTATGTCATGTCCCTGGAACTAACATAATGTTGTAGGTGAATTATACTTTAAAAACAAACAAACTCATAGAAAAGGAGATCGGAGGTGAGGGGGCAGGGGGAACTGGATGAATGTGGTCAAAAGGTATGAACTTCCAGTTATAAGATAAATAAGTACTAGGGATGTAATATACAAGATGATTAATATAATTAACACTGTTGCATGTTGTATATGAAAGTTGTTAAGAGCATAAATCCTGAGTTCTCATCACAAGGAAAAACATTTTTATCTTTTTTTTTTTATGTCTATATGAGATGATAGATGTTCACTAAGCTTATTGTGGTAGTCATTTCATGGTGTAAGTCAAATCATTATGCTGTACCCCTTAAACTTATATAGTGCTGTATGTCAACTATACTTCAATAAAGCTGGAAGAGAAAATGCATAATTAAAAATAAATAAATAAAATAGATTTTTTTAATTTGAAAGGACTTAAATGAGAAGCAAATTGATTTCGCCACAAACGTTAGAGCACCATTTTAAATAGTATTAAGTAAATAAAAATATTCCTAAAATTCAAATTCCAAAGCCAATGTCAATAGGTGTTGTTCTTCATTTCTTTCACCTGTCTGACTAAAGGGAGTGTTATCCATACTGAATCTGCATATTACTTGCTATTTCACCTCAATGCTACAGTATTCAATGTCAATTATATGTGCATTAATCATATAAGCTACATTAAGACTTTGCATTATTTTAGTGCATTGTATGCATGTACTTCGAATATCATTTTTCCTGGAATGGGCTCTTCTCTTTGTCCTAAAGAAACAGTCTTGGATCCAGAAATTCAAAATGAATAGTAGGAAGACCATATTAGATATGTTTATTGTGCCTAAGAACACGTGTTAAGGCTGGACTAAATTCTGTAGTAAAATGTATCGAGGAAATACCTTACGTAACTGTTGTTCTATAAATGTCTATAACATGTAGCCCTGTCTCATTTTGGCAATATTGAATTCAGATGAAGTTTCCTCCATGCTTTAGTAATTATCAGTACATGTTCATACTTTGATAAGTTCAGGAAGAATTTATGGTTTAGAAAAATAAGCTTTGGGGCAGTACCTGCACATGAGTAGGTAGACAGATCCCACAGGTGGAAATGATTAGGAAACTGATCTAGAGAAAATGGGCAATGCACTATTTTTTCTGCAGCCCTGAAATAATCTTAAAAGTAAATTATACAGTAGTTGATATTGAGGCAATAAGGAGATCACTGTGACAATAGAAACTGTCGCATATATTTCTGAATACCCTCTAGGCGCTTGAAAGCCACTTTCTGGCTCATTTAAAGGGCTTGATCTCCTTTGCTAGAATATCAAGTCGTATAAAAGTAAAGAAACTCTAGAATTATGGAAAAATGATTTGAGGGCAGAAAGACCTCCTCCAGGTTTCTTAAAGCATCGTGTAGTCATCTGCCTACACTAACCACACCTGTGACCGGCCTAAGTCTAAGCCATCTGTGGGATGTTTCAGGGGTACGCGGCCTAGGGAAGGGCCAGTTCTATTTGCAGTAAACTGATATTACTTGTAGGATGTGGGTGTGTCTTGGGGGGGGTGTATGTAAGATGGATTCTGATGATCTATTGTGGCCTCAGGACCACCCCTGCACCTGCCCTTGGGGTCCTCAATCTGGCTGACGCTTGGGAAAGCCATATTGACAGGAGAAGGGCAGGGGTGGGGAGTTTACATACTAGTGTGTATAATATGTGTTTGTAAAGATATATATTATAATTTCTGGTTCTGCATTTTCCAAGTTTTCTACTATAAGCATGTGCTATTTTTATCAGAAAATATCCTTTTTATAAAGAAATGAGAGGAAGAGGTGGGGAAGCAGCATTTCTCAAAATAACTGAAGCCACAGTGAAAAGTGAAAGCATCCTGTGTTTTCATCATTGCAGAGGTTAGTAAAGGACACCAAATGGGCTGAAATTGAAACACAAGAGGTTTCAATTAAAGAGAGGAAGATAGCATACTTGGGCGGGGAGCAGGGAGAAGAATGAGTTCCCAGTCTGAGAAAGGCCTTTCTCCTCTCTAATGGAGACAGCTTGTTCTTCAGGCTTCAGCCATTGTATCTTATTCTGACGGCAGCAAAGATGAAAAACAATTCGCCCGTCTTTTTAACCTACCCTTTAAAATGGACCAACACTGTTCTCTTTGAGATGACATGGCATGTTTCTTCAGAAAGTGTAAGAGCTCTTACCAATTACAGACTCTGGGATGAAGGGGGCTCCTGGGTAGATAGATCAGACAATATAATGAGATCAGAAACTTGTGTTCTCACTCGAAAAGGACTAGTTGGTGGTCCAGCGAATGCCCACGCCCCACCCCTGCCCAGTAACAACATCAGTTGTTGCTCAACAACATCAGTTGCTCTTTTGGGAGCAACTGACTGCAGACCACAGATCCTGAAACGTTTGCAGTGGGATTGTGTCCCTCCCACAAAATCAACTTAAAATAGTGTTAAGTCTACAGAGCAGCTCTGTGTTATCTAATTAAACAGTCCCAGGGAAGTCCCATAGAAGCCAATTTTCAACTGAGTTCACTCTTGAAGGGCTGGAAACCATCAGAGGTATCCCATTTCAAAGCATTGTTTACTGTGTGATTTTTCACTCCTTCCTTGCATGGCTTCCAAAGGATTCAAAGCAGCTACAAAGCATAGCATGGTGCCTTTTGTACTCAGTACTGGTGACTTAATGCTAAATTGAAAATTACCCGCAAGGTATTGAGGGACATGTAAAAATCATTATGGTCAAAGTTATCTTAATGATTTCTTTCCTTCTGGATTCAATGGGAAATGTTTGTTGCTGCCCTAGGCTGAGTCCAAATGACTATTGTAAATTTGACCCCAAAACCCTTAAAGGGACAAAAGTGACTGTGACCACTGCTGTATGATCACACACTTTGGATGACCACTGGAAGCGCCAAAGAACCTCCGGACTAAACAGCACTGGAGACGGCCCTTGACATGACTTTCACGCTGGCTACATGCACTTGTTTTTATATAGTAACAGCTTTAAAATATACGTGGCTCATTAATTTTAATTTTCATATAGATGAAAAGTTGCCAACTGCTAAGTGGAAAAAGCACTAAACTAAGAGCCGTGGCCGTTCTCTGTCGCTGTGAACTTGAACAAGTCACAACCTCATCAGGTCTCACCTTTTCTACCTATAAAATGAGAATAACCATATCTACCCCATCTAAGTCACCTAGTTTTTTAAAGATTGCATGATGCTTTAACCAGTTTATTTTATTTGGTAAACAGTTATATAGGACTTATTACACCCCTGAAAGTTGTATGAGCTCATTTAATGAAGGAGGTACTATTATTATTATTCCCATTTTACAGATGAAGAAACTGAGACACAGAATTTAATTAACTGAAAACATGAAGCTGTAAATTATTAGTATCAAGAATTGTTGTTCCTTTCTAAACACAAAAGTAATTAGCATTTCTCTCACAATTCTGATTTCTATTCCCCTAAATTAATTTCCCACAGGGTCTCAGGGCTTCTTGGATTTAGCCAGACTTCATTTTCTTGCCTCTCTATGTCGGGTTTTCCTATTGTTATGGGCTGAATTGCATCTCTCCAAAATTCCTATGTTGAAGTCCTAAAACCCTGATACCTCAAAATGTGATTGTATTTGGAGATAGGAACTTTAAAGAGGTAATTAAGATTAAATGAGGTCATTAGCGTGGGCCCTAGTTCAATATGACAGAGTCCTTATAAGAAGAGATGCTTAGGACACAAACACAGACAGTGAAGACATCAGAGGAAGACATCCATGGCCATCTACCAGGGATGAGAGCTCTTAGAAGAAACCAACCATGTCGAAACTTTGGTCTTACCCTCTAGCCTCCAGAATTGTAGAAGAGAAATTTCTGTTGCTTCAGCCACCTAGCCTGTGGTACTTTCTTATGTCAGTCTGTGATGGTTAATTTTATGTGTCAGCTTGACACATGGGGTGCCCAGATATTTGGTTAAACATTGTTCTGGGTATGTCTGTTAGAGTTTCTCAGTGAGAATAACATTAAAATCAATAGCTTGAGTCATGCAGATTGCCCTCCCCAAAATGAATGGGGTCATCTAATCCACCGGAGGCTTGAATAGAATAAACAATGCTGAAAACATAGAATCAGCTCCCTCTGCCTGACTGTCTTCAAGTTGGGACATTTGTCTTCTCCTGCCTTCATCCAAAAACTCAAAGTAGAACTTACACCATTGGCTCTCTTGTTCTGAGGCCTTCAGACACTGACAGATGCTATGTCATTGGCTCTCCTGTGTCTCTAGCTGATCGACTATAGATCTTGAGATTTCCTACCCACAACAACTCATTCACTTAAACGTCTGTAATTAAAGGGGGAGAATCAAGCATTTATCACGAACCTCCTATAAGAACTGCACCCTTGGGTAGCCAAATACTAGATGTTGAGAAGTTTCTCTTCTTAGAAGTATTACAGATAATAAATAAACATAGAATGATAAAATTAGAATATCACCATTTTGGTTCTAGACTTTGAATATCAGTAGCTAAAGATATAACAAAAAGAGTCTGTGTACCTCCTGATGGAAGAACACACCATCATCCATGAAGTCATCTTGTTAGAAAAAAAAATTGAAACTAAATCTGGTCAAACCTTAGGTCCAAATACTAATTTAAAGAAAGACAGATGAAAGAGGAGACATTATAACTGCTATTACAGAAATACAAAGGATCATAGGAGACTACTATGAATAATTATATGCCAACAAATCAGGTAACCTAGAAGAACAAATTTCTAGAAACATGCAACCTACCAAGATTGAATCATGAAGAAATAGAAAATCTGAACAGATCAATACAAGCAAGGAAATTGAATCAGTAACCAAAATCCTCCCAAGGCCCAAGACC
Source organism: Eschrichtius robustus (assembly GCF_028021215.1). NCBI lineage: Eukaryota > Metazoa > Chordata > Mammalia > Artiodactyla > Eschrichtiidae > Eschrichtius > Eschrichtius robustus. The sequence goes on from NC_090837.1 coordinate 84,596,888, forward strand.
AGAGAGCTTCACTGGTGAATTCTACCAAACATTTAAAGAAGAATTAATGCCAATCCTTTTTAAACTCTTCCAAAAAAATGGAAGAAAATGGAACATTTCCAAACTTCTTTTACAGGACCAACTGCCCTGATACCAAAGCCAGACAAGGACACTACAAGAAAATTACAGGCCCATAGCCTTCATGAACATAGATGCAAAAATCTTCAACAAAATACTAGCAGAGCAAATGCAATAGCACATTAAAAGGATCAAACAACACCATCAAATGGGATTTATCCATGAGATACAAGGATGGTTCAAATAAGTTATGCAAATCAATAAATGTGATACACTATATTAACAGAATGAAGGATAAAAATCATGTGATTATCTCAGTAGATGCAGAAAAAGCATTTAACAAAATATAATATCCTTTCATGATAGAGACTGTCAAAAATTTAGATATAGAAGGAATGAACAGTAATGTAATAAAGGCCATATATATATATCACATGCAAATGTCTGATTCTACACACCTTCTGCAGATCCTGGCTGTTATAATATTTTGTTATATGTATAATTTTATTACAATATAATAATTCGTATAATCGTGTATAGTTATAATAGTTCTTTTATTATAATTATTATTTTATTGTATTTTAATATTCACCTATTTTATATAAAAATTGAATTTTTGAATTCTTTTTTTTTTTTTTAACAATTTCATCAGGAATTTATTTTTGTATTATATGAAGGAAGGCTAACTCCATTTTACTCTAAATTTTGCAACACTTTCTTTTCCTTACCTAGTTTCTTCTTTCTCACTGATGTGAGATTTAATAATCATTGTATTAGTCAATATAGCTTTGGTCACACTATGGCAATACATTAACTCTAAAATCTCAGTAGACAACTGATTTTTGACAAGGGTGCCAAGGCAACTCAATGAAAAACGAATACTTTTGTCAGCAAATGCTTCTGGAACAGTTGGCTATCCGTGTGCAAAAAGCAAAACAGAAACAAGACAGAACAAAACCCGCCACACATTCCTCACACTCTATACAAAAGTTAAAGCAAAATAGATCATCAACCTAAATATAAAAGGTAGATTATCAACCTTCTCAAAGAAAACCAAGGAGAAAACTTTTTGTTGCCTTGGGACTGGCAAAGAGTTTTTCAATATAACACCAAAAGCATAATTCATAGTATAAAAATTAGTAAATTGAAACTTATCAAAATTTAAAACTTTCATTCTGTGGAAGACATTATTAAGAGAATGAAAAGCTAAACCATGGACTGAGGTTTGAACATTTGCAAAGCACAAAGTGTTAAAGATCTCGTAACCAGAATATATAAAGAATTTTTAAAATTCAACAATAAGCAAGCAACTCAGTTTTTAAAAAACAGGCAAAAATCTGTACACACTTGACCAAAGAAGATATACTTACGTCCAACTGGCACATGAGCAGATGTTCAACATCACTAGTCATCAGGGAAATGCCACTTAAAATCACAATGAAATACCACTATACATTTTTTTAAATGACTTAAAAACAAACAAACAAACAAAACACTGACAATTTAAATTAGATCTTGGAACAGGACACTAGTTGAAAACTGGAAAATCCAAATCAAGCCTACAATTTAGCTAGTAGTATTGTAACTGGGCTAATTTCTTAGCTTTGATCATTGTACCATGGTTATTTATGTAAGATGTGAGCATATGCGGAAGCTGGGAGAAGGGTAAATGGGAATTCTCTGTACTGTCTTTACAATGCATCTCTACGTCAAGAACAACTTCAAAATCATAAGTTAAAAATATAACCAAATGAACTGGACTTTTTAAAGCCATTCTTTCTGTCCTTCATGCTACAGCTTTCTTCATGAGTTTTCCTTGGTTAGAAATACACTTGAATACATCAGGATATATTTAGCAAACTGGATATGCCATTTAGGTATTGGTCCACCAGTTCTACTTTAAAAGATCACCTCAAGCCGCGCCCTGGAGGTCGCCGAGGACGGCGCGGTGGAGTTGCAAAAGCTGCGGGTGCGGAGGAGCTGTGGAGCCGACCCCGCGAGCCGGGAGCATGAGGGCCTGGTGTCTGTGTCACATTTGTACCTGCGGAGTCATTGTGGATGGAATGGGGGAAATACAGATACAGAAACCTACAAAGAAACAACAAGGAATATACGGATGTTCTGTCGCTAATCATCTCGGTTCGGACGTGGAAAGTTCTTCTGTGCTGTATACAGAGGCACCTGTTATCTTGCCTATTGGAAGGAATATCACCAGATCGGAGCACAGCCATCTCTCCGTCGTGACTGGAGGCATCGTGGAAGCACCCCAGAGAGCAAACTTGACCATGCAATGTCCTGTAAAAGAAGTCCTTCAACCTAATGTAATTTGGTTGAAGAAAGGAGGATCATCTGAGTGACAATATTTCCTTGCTTTTCAATGGACCCCTGTTGTTGCAGAATGTTTCCCTTGAAAGTGAAGGAACCTACGCCTGTACAGCCACCAATGCTCTTGGAAAGGCGATGGCAACATCCATCCTCCACTTGCTGGAGACTTTCTGGGAGCTTGGTAGCTGGACACATTGTTCTGCCACTTGTGGCCACTTGGGAGCCCGAGTTCAGAGACCCCAGTGTGTAATGGCCAACGGGCAGGAAGTGAGTGAGGCCTTCTGTGAGCACCTCCAGAAGCTGCTGGCTGGGTTCCAGCCCTGTCACATCTGGGACTGCCCCTCCAGGTGGTTCACGGGCACGTGGTCAGAGTGCTCTGTCTCTTGCGGTGAAGGATTCCGCAGTCGGCAAGTGACCTGTAAGCGCACGAGAGCCAATGGAACTGTGCAGGTGATGCGTCCGAGAGCATGTGCCCCCAGAGAGAGGCCTCTGGGAAGTACCTGCTCCAGTCACCCGTGTGTTCAAGGGCTTATTGAACCAGGGAACCAGGGAACGCTGACAAATCTAGTGCTTTGACAGTATGATCATCTAGTATAATCATCCACTCCCTGTGGTGAAACCCATGCATCAAAAAACTAAAATTAACAAAGAGACTTCCCTGGTGGTCCAGTGGTTAAGACTTCGCCTTCCAATGCAGGGGGTGCAGGTTTGATCCCTAGTCGGGGACCAAGATCCCACATGCCTCGTGGCCAAAAAACCAAAACATAATACCGAAGCAATATTGTAACAAATTCAATAAAGACTGCTGTATTGCTGCACGACAGTCATGAAACTCAGCTGCACGGGGACCTTACCACACCGCGCAGAGGCTGGTTCACGGGACCTTGTGATCCTGTTAATGGGCCTCTCTGTTGTAATTAACACAGGCCGCAGGGACCAAAAGTTCCCCTCGGCCCTCCTGAAAATGTTCGGGAATGGTAGTGCAGGAAGGTAATACACACTTTCTGCATTTCTGCCCTGCAGTGCAGCAGTTGTTGCTGTTGGGAGTCACTGTGCTAATTCTCTTAGGTCATTTTTCCCTTTAGTTGTTCTGACTACCTCCAAGCGCTCCATGGCTGCACGCTTGTCTCACTGGAAAATGCACAGCCCCAATTCTGTGCAGGGACGACGCAGAGCAGAGTGTGATGCATCTCTCTGGAGCATCAAGTTTATTAACTAGAATTGGAAGAACCAAGGAGTTCTTGGAACAAGAACTATCCCCCTCCCCCACCAACACGGAAGACAGAAGAGTAGGGGAGGGGAGACGTGCCCCAGGAATGACAGTCCAGTCTCTCAAGTTTCACCCAGGTGGGGGTTGAGGGGCAGACCTGCAGCCACGGTGGCCTCGCTTTCGGTCGCCCGGGCTGCTCCGGACCATCCTCTGAGCTGGCCAGGGTCTTGGATATGATGCTTCTGAAGGCCGTGCAGAGAACACACTCCTCTTCCCCTGCACCGGGCCCCAGGGAGCGCGGCGGCCTGACCTTCCTGCCTCGGTCATCCATGGGGTTCACATGGGCTCACTTTATTATGACGCCTCATGCTGGGCAGCTTGCAACAAAGATGTTTCAAAATAAAGTTCCAGATCCTCCCAGCCACCCCTTGCTTTTTCTGGCTCTGGCCAGAGAGAGTGGATGAGGACACACTCTCAGGCTGCCCAGCGTGGGAGGACCTTCCAGTGTTGGACACACCCAGGGGGCAGCTGCTTCCCTCTGGGGCTCCAATCCTGCTGCTGCTGCTGGAGGTGAATGTCCCAGTGCCACACTGGGGGGCTGGGCTGGGGGTGGCAGTCCTCGCCTCCAGGCTGGGTGGGGGACAGGCAGACTCACCGGTCTTCTGCCCTGCCTGCTGGTCTTCCTGCAGCTGCACATTTTTTCTGTGGTAGAGCCACCTGGTTTTCAGGGAGGACACCACAGGGCTTGGAGAAGGCTCAAGTTCACTGCCACAGAGGTCCCCGCAAGAGAAGGGCTTCAGAGTTATGATGGAGACCTCCACCTTGGGTTTCTTGGAGCTCACACTGCCTGTCCCAGTGTCCTGGATCTGGTCGCAAGTCAAGCCTGGAGTCCTCACCATTGTCACCTCCAGGTCCTCTTCACAGGGTGGCTGGAGTGGCTCCTTCTGGCCCATGTTGACCCATGGATGCCTCATGAGGTCAGGTAAGGTGCCTCTGTCACTGGGGTTGAGGGCAATCATTTTTTGTAACAGATCCCTTATCTTCAAAGACAGATAAGGTGGGATGGGGTATTGCCCTTGTAGGATTTGCTTCCGCAGCTCCTGGAAGTCTTTTCCCACAAAGGGCTGGGACCCAGTTACCATGGTGTACAGCACTACTCCCAAGCTCCACACGTCCACCGCAGGGCCGCTGTAGCTCTGCCCCAGGAAGAGTTCCGGGGCAGCATAAGGGCGTGTGCCGCAGATCGTGTCCAGTTGGACAATGTCATCACACTTGTTGCTGAGGCCAAAGTCTGTAAGTTTGATATTCATGTTGGAGTCAAAGAGGAGGCTCAGTGGCTTCAGGTCCCGGTGCACGATGCCCCTCTGGTGGCAGTGCTGCAGGGCGGAGACCAGCTGCTGGAACGGGCCTCGGGCCTGCGCCTCTGTCATACGGCCATGGGTCTTCAAATAGTGGGACGTGTCCCCCCCACTGAGGTACTCCATCACCACGAAAAATGTCTCCTCTGTGTCAATCACCCCCAGCAGTTTTACAATATTGGGGTGATTCAGAGCCTTCAGACTGCACACGTCCCGGAAAAGTGCCTGGACACTTGAGAAGCTCTGACGCCTTTTCTTTATGACCTTCACAGCCACCTGTGTCCCGGTCAGAATGTGCCGGGCCAACTTCACTTTACCGAAGGTGCCTTCACCAATGGTGTGGAGGATCTCGAAGTCATCAATATGAGCCTTCTTGCCAGCAGATTTGGCTGTGAGGCCCTGCATCCTGGTGATCTGCTAACTACACTGACTGACAGCACTACCTAGCAACGCTAACTACGCTAACTAACAATGCTAACTGTACTAACAGGGCTAAGTATGCTGTCTCTACTAAGAACGCTAACTACGCTAACTGTACCAACAGCGCTAACTAGTACTAACTACACTAACTATGCTAATCAAGTATTAACTATACCAACAATACTCACTATGCTAACTGTAGAAAGAACAATGACACAAATAAAAAAGAGTAGAGAAAAGAGAAACGAAAATCAACAAAATGGCAGAAACAAGGAAAACACAAGCTAACTGTAGGTCCAAGGCCGTCAGGTCACCAAAAGCAGCTTCCTGGGCTCTAAGGTCCAAAAACCTGGGCCCACCTTTCTCTTTCATAGGGCTTTGTGAAGTACATCACAATGGTGCACTCTGAGGTCAGAGCAAGAAATGGACCCATCACTGCTGGGGATACACCACAGTGGTTTTCTCACTTTTTGAGTTCAAGGCCCCTTTACACTTAGGAAAAAGGATCCCAAAGAAATTTTTCTTTACGTGTGTTATTAGATACTGGTATTCACTTTGTTATAAATAAAAATCTGCAGGATACTTCAGTGGCCTTTTTATTTCTAGTTTGAAAATGTGTAATAATTTTAGAGACCTCATAATGTCTACACTTGAAATGTTCAATTCCTTTTCCTTAAATTCTGGTCTCAAAATAACGTTACAACTTAACTGACTTCACGATACTATACAAAATGTTCTGTTGCATAAGACATGATACGGTACATTATGAAAGTCTATGAAGCTGAGAGAAGGTTTGCCAGGAAGGTCATTGAGCAGATTTCTCATCAGGAGCCTCGGAGGCCAGATGGCATGACTCAATGTACTTGAAGTGTTGAAGGAAAGAAACCGTCAACCAAGAATCCTATATCTAGCAAAACTTTCCTTCGAAAATGAGGGAGAAATCAAGACATTCTCAGTTAATCAAGAGTTGAGAGAGTTCTTAACCACCAGACCCGCCTGCCACAGGGAGTTCTTCAGGTTGGAGTCAAGGACCCTGGACAGTAGCTCAAAGCCTTATGAAGAAATAAAGACCTCTGGTAAAAGTAGACAGACGGGCGACGAGAAAAGCTAGTACTGTTGTAACTTTGGTTTGTAGCTCCACTTTTTGTCTTCTATTTGATTTAAGAGACTAATATATAATAAAACACACACATACAAATCAAAAAAAAAAAAAAAAAGATCACCTCTTCACCTAGAAAAGTTACTTCACCCCCACTTTAGCCTAACTTTGGGAATTCCCATCAACAACATTCTTCTTTCCACTGTAGGAAGCAACGCTGCCAGAAGCTATGGCAAGCAGAGCCTCTTCTAAAATGCCTTTGATGACTGCAGCAACATGGATGCAACTAGAGATTATTAAGTGAAGTAAGTCAGAAAGAGAAAGACAAATACCATGTGATACCACTTACATGTGGAATCTAAAGTATGGCACAAATGAACCTATCTATGAAACAGCAACAGACTCACAGACATAGAGAACAGACTTGTGGTTAACTATTAATTAACTAATTGTCATTGTTTTGCTTGCAAGCAAAGCCGAACATTTCTATAAGATTATTGGCCTTTTGCATTTATTATTCTGCTTTTTTTTGTTTTACTGATTTTTTAAAAATTAACTTGTAAAAGGTATAGAGCAAGTAGTATCCCCATGTGGCTATGGTTATAACAGTCAGCTTTTATGGAGTCTGCTCAGCCCATTGTGACTGTTGTTCTCTAGTAACCCCACAGGTACCCACAGGTACCCTCAGGTACCCTCAGCTCTGTGTGTTCCATGTGTCCATGGGGCCCTGGTCACAACCATCTGGATTAGAAGCTTACAGCTGGAAACACTGGTCCACTAAGACACTCTGTCATGGGGACTTGGAATCAAAATGAAAAGTCAGCTTCTGTATGTGGATAGAAATGAAGACTTAGAAGGTCAGGAGCAGTTAGGTGATGGGGAAGGCAGGAAAGACAGCCTGAGAAAGAAAAGAAGGCAGCATCAGGGTACACTGAAAAATGAGTGACAGGAGACTCTGTGGTTCCAGGACAGCTATGAGGGTACCACTTCGTTCCCTCATTCCCAATGGCTTCTTGTGCCCTGGTCCCGGCTTTCCTGAGGTCCAGCGTTGCTCCTATCCTTGGAGTCTGTGAGATACCCCCGTATCCTTATCTTCTGTTCTTTTTCTTTTGTCATGAGCCAGCTTGAGTGGATTCTATACAACCAAAAGGAAACTTGAGAATTTTGCACACATTCTTCTGATTTACCTTTGTTTATGGTGCTTGAATCCTGAATAAAAAGCTTTCTAGCTTGAATAAAGTCAAATGTAGGTCTCATTTCCTTTATAAACTTTGCTGTTAGTTTTAGTCTTCAAATAGCCATTTGCACCTCAAGATTATATAAATATTCATCTATATTTTTTGTTGCTTTATTTTTGTTTGTTTTTCTTCCTTTGTTTTTCATCTTCCCTGCATTTTCCTTCAGTTCTTATGTGGTTTTATTTTTTCCATTAAAATTTCAAATCAGTCGGATTTTTTTTTTTTTTTTTTTTTTGGTATAAGGTGTGTAGTACTAGACGGGTGTCAATCTTTACCTTTTTCAAATGGTTAAAGAAAAAGAAGCATATGTCTGAGAAAAAGCCTTGCAATGCTGTTTCATATCTAGACTGGTCCCAATTCCTTTATAACAAAAGCCTTGAATCTATCACACTTTTTCTGAAGTCGGTCCTTTGCTCTTGGCTTGTTCTGTCTTCATGAATTCCTGGACATGAAAAAAAGAAAAAAAGGAATAGTGATTGATTTTCTTCTGAGAGTTTGTTCTTGAATATTGGTACTGTGGGAGTAGAGCTTATAGTTTTTATATTCCTAATCTATCCATCTCTCTACATAAATGTCTCCCAGTCTCTCATGCCTGAAATAAATTCACTGTAATCAGCTTTTACCCTCGTTTGCTATATTCCTGGCATATAGTGAAATAAAGTCTCCTTCTTTAGAGAATAACAAAAGCAAGGACATTGTGTTCCATTTTTATGATGCGATGCATATTTCCCAAGGGGCAAAGCCCTCATTTCAAAGGATTGAATGGATGGTACTTGTAAAAACATTCCAGCTGCTTAAATGCAGGGCACTGACAAAAGTCAGCTCAAACTATTAGTGGGCTCTGAACCCACAGCATGTTCATTTGATTGCGAATTGGACTAGCTTTTGCTCATTTGAAGCTCTTGCCTCTCAACATTTTGTCCTACGAGGGGAAAATGTGTTAGCGGTCGTGTTGGCCCGCAGCTCGATCTGCCGAATACGAGTGTACACTCCCGTGGAAGGCAGCCCCATTCTCACAGGCATGTTTTCAACAATCGGGTGTGCAAAAAAGTGGGCTGCGTCTGTGCCACTTTGCCTCTTAATCTACGGGCACAACCCCCATGGTCTCATCTTTCTGTGAATATTTTGCCTCAGAATCTCATTTAGCTCTTATTCCACCTCTTTGTGAACAGTTCTCTTTCTTCCTGCTTCCTCTTCCTCTTTAACCACAATACAGAATGAAAGTACAATTCACACTTCCCTTTTACATGCATATATGATTACTAAATAGTACTCCCTTTTACCTTTTTAAAATTTGAAATGGAGAGAGAATTCCCTGGTGGTCTAGTGGTTAGGACTTGTGCTTTCACTGCCAAGGGCTGTCAGGGGAATAAGATCCCACAAGCCACGCAGCGCAGCAAAAAAAAAAAAAAAATCTGTAAAAATTTTGTTCAAATTTTTGAAAAATGCAAAATGTCGAGAAGTCTGTGACCAAGAGAAGGGCAAGAGGGCAAGACATTGTAGGCCAAAGAAGCTGCAGGAGAGAGAAGGTAGCAGGATGGGGATGAAACTTATGCTGTAACTTGAATTCCTCAATAATGATATGGTCCTAATGTGGATATGAGTATGGGTTTTTCTTTTTCTTTTCAAATTTTCTGTAAAACATTTCTTTAAGGTTTGATAAAGAATAAGTTTGTGTTGTTTCTGCAGGCTGGAAGTATCCTCAAATATCTACAAATTCCAATAGCAATAAGGTACCACAAAGGAAAAAGGAGACTATGAGAGTAACCAGTCAAAAGGAAGGTTCTCCAGTTGAGTTAGAGAGACCTGTGGCCTGGCCTGCCATGGAGGAGAGAAGTCACCAAAGAAAGCCAGAGAACAAGATCGGAAAGCCAAACTGGGTAGTTAAGAATAACTGGGGTAGGCAATGGGACCTATGGTTGTGTAAGTGCATTGAACTGACCCTATGAATCTGACTAGACCCCTTAAAGATGGGGTCTATAGAGAACCAAGCTAAGCACAAAATGGGTGCTTACTTTATATTGGTAGGATGGTTGTTAAAAATGGCGACGAAGGGAGATTGGTCTGGCTGTTATGTACAAAATGGATTGAGAAGGGAGATTGTAAAGGCAAGCAGATCATGTAGGAATGTGATGTGATGATCCCAACGTGGGACAAGGAGGTGTATCGGCAATAGGAATGGACGGGTGGACTTAAGACCAATCGGGGATTAATAGGATTTGGTGACTAACTCCACATGGGGTGAGAGAAAGAAAGTGATATATAGACGGCAGTTCCTAGGTAGGGAGGTAAGGCCATGTGGAGAAGTGGTTAGGAGCTCAGTCTTTAAATCCAAACAAACCACAGTTTGAACCCCACATCTACTGATTACCAGCTGTATGACGTTGGGAAAGATCTTACTCTTTCCAATCCCAGTTTTTTTCTTCTATAAAATAGCAGAGTTATGAGAAATAAATGAAATGTAAAGTACTTTTAATGGTGCCTGGAAGAAAATACATGTTCAGTGAAAGTTAGCTATTGTCATTTTCCCTCTGTTCCACCTACCCATCAAAGATTTTCCAGAAGGAAGATGGTGGTCTATTTTCCCATAGAAAAATGACCATTGGTTCCCCAAATGGTCCAAGCCAAAAGAATATAACAGTGTGTTTCAGTGGTTACCATGCTCACAGCTGCTCATCATGAAACTTCTCCTGCAGATAAATCAGGCACCTAGCTGACATATAATAATCACTATTGACAAGAAGGAAACCAGGTTCGTGTCATAGCATGATTTATTTGCCCTTAGTGGGAAACTGTCACTGCCAACTTGCTTTCTTTTTGGAATCCACAAATGGAAACCTTAAATTCACCTCCTCATATTCAGTGAAAAACAAAACAAGTTCAATACTAAAATAATTGTTTGGGGTTGAAGTTGATCAACTTTGTTACTGTTATCAACAATCCTGGCATAAGTGTAGTGCATCATATTATATTTTCAAGAGTATAAGCTGGTATCTACATTGGCATCCCTTTAAAAGTCCTTAATTCTCATACCACTGACCAAAGTCCAAGCTTTTCTTTCTGTCTTAACACCAATACCACCTCTGATCTCACACACACACACACACACACACACACACACACACACAGAGTCACTACTCCTGATGTGAAAAACACAGCTCTGTCTTTTTCTGAAATTTTACTTCCTGGTTTTGATTAACTGAAAAGAGTCAAGACAAAGTTTTGATAAATGGCAGGAGGCAGATGGTGCTAAAACACGCTCTTCTGGCCAAGGAATGTCCTCAATTTGAGAACGTAAGATAAGAAACAGGAAATGAAAAATGAAAATAAAAATCTCCCCCAACTGTAAAGTGTATTAATGGTCAATAACCTTCTGGAGATGGTTTCTCTTTAAACATCCGGAAATAGGTTCTTGGTGACTTCCTGGCTAGTTGAGCACAACTTTTTGTGAGATACAGGACCAGGATCCACACAAATGTAGAACAAAGTTAAATAAGTCACATTTTCTCAGTGAGTATTAGTTCTCTTTCTTTCTTTTGTTATTCCCCTTAAGTTAATAGAGACTATCTCTATCTCCGCAGAAAAGAATTTTGTCAATTACATTTAAAAAATTTATTTACATACTTATTCACTCAACAAACATTTATTTTTAAATGCCTATTGGATTTGAAATGACTGAAACATATTTTTATTTTTCCCTTTTTCTGTCCTCCTTATGAGATGACTAAGGAATATATGGAGAAAAGGCCATAGAAGTGTGACTATCCAGGGAATTCCCAGGTGGTCCAGTGGTTAGGACTCTGTGTTTCCACTGCAGAGGGCACGGTTCAATCCCTGGTCGGGGGACTAAGATCCTGCAAGCCGTGCAGCATGGCCAAAAAAAAAAAAAAAAAAAAAAAAAAGTGAGACTATCTATTAGCGACTACTTGAGAAAATGGAAGAATGTCAATAATCCAGGTAGAAGAAATCAACTGAGAATCCCCACAGCTCACTTTTAGTGAGGTGACCTTTCCTCCCGGTTGCCCGGTTCTAGGGCAACCTAGAACCGGTTGATGGTTCTAGGTTATGCGCATAGTCGTGGAGTAATTATTGATAGGGCTCCCAATCATTCTCCAGACGTGTCCCAGTTTGGAGGTTGAATTATATGGTTTCCATATGTAATTTCATTTGGGAAAATCCAAGATATGTGTTAGGGACAAATACTTATTCTCTACTCCTCATGTCCCCCACAGGTAAGAGTATTTCCGTACCACTCCCCAGACCGGAAAGTATGGGGCAAATACTTCTGGCTTCTCTCTGCCCCCTCAACTTCTCCAAATGGAAAGAGGACTGCAAATGGGAAAGGACTGATCTGATTGCTGAAGTTGGGAGAAGGAGCTGAATATGCTCAGCTCTGTTTTGGGGCAGGGGAAGGGAGCGTTTCTGTTAGATCTGGCTGCTAACACAGAGGGCACACTTTGGTCTGCTTGCCACTATGTGGAGCCTGTGGTTGCCCTTCTGTTTCAGTGGCAGGTTGAATAAATCAGATTAATTTGTCTAGGGGACGATGTCAGTTAACCCAATAGGCCTCAGATCCACATTCTTCAATCAGCTTAATCAGTAATATATTGACGTTTTGATCTTCATTTTTTCGTCTCCTATGTCTTATTTCTCATTTGGTTCCAGCTTTGGGTGGAGATGTTTATTGAATTCCCAAGCCCCAATGTCTTGTTACTTTAGCTAGGACACTGAGGCACGGGCCCAAGGGCTGACCTTGTGGGTTGAAATAAAATGTGGAGATTGATGCTTCTGTTCTGAAAAGGGCAGGAAGATAATATTTTAGCCTTGGTGTGAAGAGCTGCAGCTTGCCTTAAACTACAGAGGCACAACTTGACCTAATATTCCAAGGAGGCTAAGACAGGGATTAATTCACCAAAAAAGAGGTTTTGAGCCCCATAAGGACTCACTGGAAACAGGCAGAGCATCAGTATACAGGTCTTTCTGACTTTCTTCCAAGAAAGTATGGTAAGGTTACTCTCCACTGTGTGGTGAGATTTACAGGCATGCTTTGCCTGTTCAGAGGAGACCTGAAATTTCCTATCTGTGTTAGTTAGCAGGGGTGTGAATTGCTCCAATTAGGGGATACATCCAAAGCCACATGCTCCAATCAGCATTATCAGAACTAAAGCTCTTATTCTGTTCTCCATTTGTATTTCTCAATTGGTTTCAAGCTCAGAAATGGGATATTATTGATGGATTCTTCCTCTCCATTACCAATAACTCAGATGTCCAAACAGATATACCAGGAGTCTATCATTTGTAGGGTTAAAAAAGATTAACTGTAGGTTGAAAAGCCCCTCCCATCACACAGTTTCTAGTCCTTCTCTCAGGGCCTTGCTAATTATGAAAGAACAGGTGAGGGTGACTAGATATGTAAGGAAAATATCTAATATGAGACGAAAGGGAACAAACCAAGCAAATAAAAAAACACAGAGGAAGGAAGACAATGAAGGAAAGAGAAAAAAAATTTTTAAATGATTGAAGTGCACAGAGACAAAAGAGAAGATATTGCATTCATGAATAAGAATGGGAAGCGATAGAAAAAGAACTTTTGAAATAACAAGAAAATGCTCTTGTAAATTAAAACTATTGTAGCAAAAATAAAAATTCAATAAAAGTATCAGGAGAGTTTGACATAAGTGGAAAAGGCAGTTGCCTCAAACAGTCAGGGCCCAGTTTACACAGCTCTCCTCTCCCTGGCACACTGGGAACTGTCACCTCAGAGGCAGAGGAAGCAAGGCCGTGACAGTGAATCCTCGGGCAGGCCCCGTGCAGAGCGTGTAGGTGTCTGTGGTTCATCTGCACATCTCTCTATCCATAGGTAGTGTGGGCTTATCCCATACGGAAATGTGTACCAAGGAAACAGTTTGCTTTTTAAGAATGATACGTCCTCCTTACCCCCAGAGTCTTCCACTGCCACTTAGCGTTCTTGCCTTCTAAAGACACCAGGCGTGATGTGCCATGACATCCGTCTCCTATGCTTCACCATCAGTGGCCAAGCAGAGCCTTAAGTTGGATGTACGGGAGGTGCACACGGTGTACCGCTTTCCCTTCCGTGCACCAGATGACTGACTTCCCTTGGCAGGATGCCAAGTCTAATTGGGATCCATGAGAAATATCTCAGGCCAGGGCTGCCCTAATCGCTTCAGGAAGGAGGGTCAGCCCTCCACCTCATGTTCATCCTGAATGGAGTAACTTGCGGGCTCAGGATCAGCCAATACCCAGAGGTTGATGTCCATTCAGTCCCATGGAAGCAATATTCAGAACGGCAGAGGGTAGGAGAGAAACTGAGCTGAGCTGGTCATTGCCTGAGATTGAGCCAGCCACCAGGACCACTCAGGGCCCTTGCACCCTAGCAAAGGTAGAGGCGAACATATTTCTGGAATGCAAGGGTACCTGTCCTTTAGCTTACCCAAGGCATAGGGTTTGGATACAGAAGGGTAAATCCCCAATAAAGTTGCTTCCTACCCCCCCCCCAAAAAAAAAAAGTATCAGGAGAGAGGCTGAGAAAATCTACCAGAAAAAAAAGGAATGTGTAGTTGAAGCAGTGGAAAACAGGAGAGAAAAGATGAAAAGTTTAGATCAGTCCAGAGGTCCGACATCCTGATCATAAGAGATCCAGAAAGAGAGACTAGAAAGAAATGTAGAAGAGAAAAAATACAAAGAACTAATTCAAGGGAATTCCCTGACAGTCCAGTGGTTAGGACTCCTTGTTTTCATTGCTGAGGGCCCAGGTTCGATCCCTGGCCGGGGGACTAAGATCCCACAAGCCGCATGGAGTGGCCAAAAATAAAATAAAATAAAATGAAAACACACCAAGAAGATCTCTGTGAAATTTCAGAACACTGGGTACAAAAATGAGATCCTAAGACCATTCAGAGAGAGGAAAACACACACACATACATCTCATATAAAAGACAGAGAATCAAACTTACATCAGGTTTCACAAAACAACTCAGGCAGCTAACAGAAAATGAAGAAATTCCTTCAAAATTATGAAAAAGAATGATTTCCAACTAAGAATTTTATACCCTGTTAACATCAAGTATGAAGATAGAATAAATACATTTTCATATATGCAAGATCCCATCATATTTTCCTCCCACTTATTTCTCAGGAAGCTCTTGGAGTGTGAATTTCATCAAAATGAGTGAGTGAATCAGGAAAGAAGATGACATGGGATCCAGGAAATGGTATGAACCAAGGAAGAAGACGAAGAATAATGGTAAAGGGAGATTCTAGAATAACAACTTTACAGCTGACCTGAGAGCAACCAATCTGGACTGCAGTAGTAGGATGAAGTGTTCCAGGAGGGATGTCTCAAAAACAAGAAAAGAAAGAAATTGAGAGATGTGTTTGAAATTACTGAAAGGGGATTTATTCTGCTGGCAAAGAGTTTGGAGATAGATTAATGATACAAAGAAAATTAAGCAAATGAAAAAAATGAGGCAATTATTATCTGCAAGGAAATAAAAAGCTGTACAAAAAATATATTACATGGCTCATCTGTGCATATGCATGTTGATTTAACCAAAATCTATGACATGTTTATAGTGGTGAGAATAGAGGGGTGGGGAAAAGAAAGGTGGAGGAGAGGAAACAGTTTCAGAGCAATAAATATTAATCTTCTAAATAAGGAAGTCACTAGAGAATATCTAAAAAATATTCAATATGAATCAGTAAATATAAGAATATATAAGTAGATAAGATATATGAGGTTAAATACTAGGAAAATAGCTAAAATAGGTGAAAATGCTTTTATCTAAAAACTGAAAAATCAAGATTGGGAAAGGGTGGGGAAGGGGTACGCTGGTTTTCATTTTAAGCAATGTACTAGTTGACTTTTAAAGCTGTGCACATACATCAATTTTTTTTAGGTATAAATTAAATCAACAGTTTGCTTTCCCGGATTAAAGTATAACTTGTTTTACAAGAGATTGGTTTTCATCCAATTTATCAAGTATTCCCTCAACACTTCTCCCTCTAAAAGTGATCAAAGCTGCTTAATAAGAAATGAAAAAAAAGGGGGCTAATTTCATTCATTCATTTTTGCAACTCAAATATTTGTGGAGAGTTCACTGTTCTGGTCACGTGGCATATGCACATCAGTGAACAAAACTGAAGAAGGCCCTATCTTTGCAGAGCTTAGTCTCATGGGAGAAAGAATAAACCATTGACCTAAAACATAGGTAATTATGTAGTATTTTATGAAGTAGAACTAAGTAAAGGTGATCCAGAGTGGAGGTGGGATGGAAGGACGGCAATTTAAAATAGAATAGTCAGGGAATTCCCTGGTGGTCCAGTGGTTAGGACTCTGCGCTTTCACTGCCGGGGCCTGGGTTTGATCCCTGGTTGGGAAACTGAGATCCCACAAGCTACACGGTGCAGCCAAAAAAAAGAATAGTCTGAGCAGGTCTCATTGAAAATGTGATAACTGAGAAAGATGAGAAGGAAGTGAACATACAGGAGGTGAATACTCCAGGCAGATGAAAGAGGCCAGACAAAGGCCTGAAGGTGGGAGCCTGGCACGTATTCAGGAAACACCAAGGAGATCAAGGTGCTGAAAGGTGGTCAGGGAGAAATGCAGGTGGGAGCGGGGTAGGCAGGAATGGGGAAGGTGGCGAGCATTTGGATTCAGGGTGCAGCAAATCCCGAGACAGATGGGAGGAGAGCTGGGGTATCAGGGAAACCAGTTAGGTGGCCATGTAGGAACAAGATGGCGTAGCCCAGGTAGTGGAAATGGAACTCCTGAGAAGCACTTAGATTCTGGATGTATTTTAAAGGTAGAGCAGACATGACTTACCTTTGGATCAGATGTGTTGTGAGAGGGAAAAAGGGAATCATAGATGACTCCAAATTGTGTGTACCAAAGAATGAAGGAGCATCAATGTAGATGGAAGAGAACAGGTGCTTGAGGGGCTGAGGAGGGATGGGGTCCAAGCGGGGGGGTGGGGGGTGTGTTTGGGGAGGAGTGCAGACAGCTCACCTGTGTTAACGGGAGGGAAAGCAGAGTGTGTGACGCAGATGGTGGCTGTAGGGAGCGGTAGTGCGCGCAAATGTGGACGTCTCTTCTAATTGCTTCCTTCTTTTTTTTTTCCAACAAACCTACTTTTTAAAAAAAGTTTTTATTGGGGTATAATTTACAATGTTGTGTTACTTTCAGGTGTACAGCAAAGTGAATCTGTTATACATATACATATATCCACTCTTTTTTAGCTTCTTTTCCCATATAGGCGATTATAGATTATTGAGTAGAGTTCCCTGTGCTACACAGTAGGTCTTTATTAGTCATCTGTTTTATATACAGTAGTGTGTATGTGCCAACCCCAATCTTCCAATTTATCTCTTCTCCTCCTACTCCCCAGTAACCATAAGTTTATTTTTTTTATCTATAACTCTATTTCTGTTTTGTAGATAAGCTGATTTGTAGACTTTTTTTTTTAGATTCCACATATAAGTGATATTATATATTTGTCTTTCTCTGACTTACTTCACTCAGTATGAGAATCTCTAAGTCCATCCATGTTGCTGCAAGTGGCATTATTTTGTTGTTTTTCATGGCTGAGTAATATTCCATTGTATGTATGTACATGTACCACATCTTCTTTATCCATTCCCCTGTTGATGGAGAAAACCATAATTTGAAAAGATACATGCACTCCAATATTCATTGCAGCACTATTTACAATAGCTAAGACATGGAAGCAACCTAACTGCTTCCTTCTGCTTCAACAACCAGGAAGCAAGGTTGTTAGCTAAGAGTGAAGAGAGCTGAGGCAGTGTTGAAGGTTTGAAGAGATAGTAGGTGTGATGTAGTTGCCAGGAGAGGGACAGCATGAACAGGCGGGGAAGGTAGCATAACTGGTGGTCGACATGTAAGGCCCAATGAAGTTCATGATTATTGCCCTTCCTGTCCATCAAACACCACTTCGTACATTTCTGTGACCTGCTTTAAGTGTCAACTAGGAAGCCCTGGTCCAACGGGAGGAAAAAACTGAATTCAGTTTGAAGCATTATCCAAATTTCTGTGACTTTATTACGAAAAACACGATAGAATCGAGACACCTTCACTGCCGCCCGCCCCATGCCATTTGTCGTAAAGGAAGCGGGGTGCAGTTCAGAGGGGTTTTGTGAATTCTTTTAGTCGAGCACTAACTAGGGGCGGTGGGGGAGAGAGAGAGGAGAATAGTGGGAGGAAGGGAGAAAACTATTCTTTATAGAACAATACCAGTCAATAAGTGGAAGGAATAATAAAATTAGAAAAATCACCATTTTGCAGCCCCCCTGTATTGACTCAGGCAAAGATCATCAATGGACAATAAGACTATCGGTGTTAAGATTATTGGAGAATATGTGATTCCTGTAGACTCAAAGTACCACTCATATATTGCTAACTCTTCACAAAAGGAAAATACATCCTTGCCTTGAAGAGAGTTGGTGAACATCACCATAGGAGAGTGATCAAACTTGGCATCAGCTTCACGGGCCCCTGATATGATGAGGCGGAAGTGTACAATATCACCAGTGTGGCATTCTCCGCAAAAATGTTTAACTCAAATCTAATTGTAGGAAGACAATCAGACAGTTTCAGAACAGGGGACATTCTCCAAGACCAGTTGGCCTGGATCCTTCAAAAAAGTCAATGTCATGAAAGAAAATAGGAAGTGAGAGGACTGTTCTTGATTAGAAGAGACTCCAGAGGGTAAAGGAAACAGTACAGGGCTTCCCTGGTGGCGCAGTGGTTGAGAGTCGGCCTGCCAATGCAGGGGACACGGGTTCGAGCCCTGGTCTGGGAAGATCCCACATGCCGCGGAGCAACTAGGCCCGTAAGCCACAATTACTGAACCTGCGCGCCTGGAGCCTGTGCTCCGCAACAAGAGAGGCCGCGATAGTGAGAGGCCCACGCACCGCGATGAAGAGTGGCCCCCGCTTGCCACAACTAGAGAAAGCCCTCGCACAGAAACGAAGACCCAACACGGCCATAAATAAATAAATAAATAAATTTAATACTTGCTACTCTAAAAAAAAAAAAGAAAACAGTACAACGTGAACCTAGATTGGACCCTGGATCAGAAAACTGGATAGCCATGAAAAGACATTTTTGGGACAATTGAGGAAATCTAAATATGGATTGTATATTAGATAATGTTATGGAATTAATGTTAATTTACTTCGGAGTGACATTCATTTAATGTTTACGTAGGAAGCTACCTTACTCTCAGGAGACACAGGCTGAAGTAGTTAGAGGTGAAGAGTTATGATGCCAGCAAGATATTTTCAAACATTTCAGCCATAATAAGAAAGTGGTGTTTTGAGTGTGCGTGTGTGTGTGTGTGTGTGTATCGGTGAAGGTGAACAGACAGAGCAATAAAGCAAAAGTGGCCAAATGTTAACAACTGGTGAATCTAGACGAAGATGATATTTGTGTACAATTTTTCTGTAGATATGAAATTTTTCCAAATAAAAGTTGGGTGAAAAAAAGAGCACTAACCTTGGCACGCTACTGAAAGTATCCTAAAATACAAGAAAGTCAAAAGGGACAGGAGACCCGGGTCATTTGAATGCCAAATGCTCTCTGTTTTTTGAAAGCAGTGATTGCTATATTGTTTTCCATTTCTAAAAATTTCCTAAATTCCAGCACAACGATTAATTCTACAAGAGTTCCAAAAAGGCAAGACTGTTTCCATATTCCGGGCAAAATTTTTCTGGGTACCAAAATAAAAAAAGACCACGAAAAACCAAAAGCACAAAAACAAATACCCCCTGCCCCACTGGAGGAGAAGGACGACAGGAGCTTCTGATGGTTGAGTGACAGTGTCGACTCTCCTTCAGGAAGTAAACAGGATCCCGGCTCTCTGGTTTCCCCCGAGGTAAACTCAGAAACTCAGAACGTGGCTCACTCCAGAAAGGATCACCCATTTAGTAACTGCAGGCCCTGGCAGACAAATAGAGGAAAACACAGCCTACTCTTCTCAAAGTTCTTCCTTTAGAACTCAGAGCTCACCAGCAGACCCAGCTGAAAGCCATGCAGTTTAAGAGAGTGTGGACAACTTGGAGAAAGAAGGCTCCCAGCCCATAAAAATGACTTCAGGGGACTTCCCTGGCAGTCCAGTGGTTAAGATTCCACGCTTCCACTTGCAGGGGGCACAGGTTCAATCCCTGGTCAGTGAACTAAGATCCCACATACCACATGGCAGGGCCAAAAAGTAAAAAAAAAAAAAAAAAAAAAAAAAAAAATGACTTCAGGATTACAGGACAAGTTTTCTGAGGACGGTCTGAGAGAACTGGCCACTTTGCCAGGAAAAGAACAGCTATGTGGCAATTGAATGACGGTTCTTCAGATATACAAAGAAAATGGCAACCAGATGCTCCCCGCTGCCACGAGAACAGGGAAAGAGGAAATTAGTTGGTCATAATGAAGGCATCCCTTTCTGGGAAGGTTGTTAAAAAGGGGCTGGGCATTACCAGAGGGGCGTGTCTGGAGAAGTAGATGTCCTCTCAAGGTGATGCAAGGCTTGTTCACAAAAAAAGTTTAAAAGAACAATTTAAAAACATTTTTTTTTTAGCAATTGGAGCTTTGAAAATTTTAGTTGACCCAGAAAATTCCAAGCTTTGTTTAACTTAACCAGTCGATACTTTATTTTTCTATTTTTATTTTTTTTTTTTTAAACCCACCTACCAGAGAAAGGAGATGCCACGATCTTCTGTAGGGGATGTAAACATTCCCTCATCATGACTGTCTCTGACCACAAGTGGCATGGCAGGAAGTTCATTCCGAAGCAGTGAATCAACCAAAGTGGATCTATATTCGACTTGAGAGGGAAGCACGGGGTGGGGTTGAGACAGGCTGGGTCCTGGGACCCTTTACTGCAGGGCTTGCACCTGGACAAACGTCTTCTGGAGCAACAGAAAACAAAGAAACTATAAGGGACTAAAAATAACTGCACGAGTGTGCAGCCAGGGCAATTATAGACAATAAGATACAAAAAGGCTCAAACTGGGAATTCCCCGATGGTCCAATGGTTAGGACTCTGTGCTTTCACTGCTGTGGCCCGGGTTCAATCCTTGGTCGGGGAACTAAGATCCTGAAAGCCACGCAGTGTGGCCAAAAAAAGAAAAAAGGCCCCAAACCAAGTGCCACTTCTGAGGTGCCAGGACCGAAAGCAGGGTCCTGCACATGATCCCTGCACACAGCATCAGCAGGGGGTGGGCAGACCACCTAAGCCACCCTTCCGGCCTGACCCACCAACCCGCCCCACCCTCATCCCATCTAAGAAACCTGCCCTCCCCACTCTGAGCGCAAGCAAGGTCACCTGTTTCTTGTTTTCACTCCCTTGTGCTGCAGCACGAGCCCCAATAAAGCCTTGCTTGAATTTCTCATCTGACCACTTATCAATTTCTATTGATTAAAGAGTCCAGGGGGACGTGTAAGATGAGACGAAGTGAGAGAGTAGCATGGACATATATACACTACCAAATGTAAAATAGATAGCTAGTGGGAAGCAGCCGCATAGCACAGGGAGATCAGCTTGGTGCTTTGTGACCACCTAGAGGGGTGGGGTAGGGAGGGTGGGAGGGAGACGCAAGAGGGAGGGGATATGGGGATATATGTATATGTATAGCTGATTCACTTTGTTATAAAGCAGAAACTAACACAACATTGTAAAGCAATTATACTCCAATAAAGATGTTAAAAATAAATAAATAAATAAGGAGTCCAAGGACCTGGGTTGGTAACAGAGTGATAAATGGAGCATTGTTCTGGGGCCCAGTGGCCTTGGCCTGGCTGGGCCACCAATTAACTGCAGCTTCGGTAAATTTCCTCACCCCTCTGGTCCTTAACGTCTTCACCTGTCAAATGGTCCAGTAGTCAGCAAACTTTGGCCCTCAGCCTGTTTTTGTAAATAAAGTTTTATTGAAACGCAGTCACACCCTTTCATTTACATATTGTCTGTGACTACTTTCTCACTAAGACAGAGTAGTTGTAACAGAGATTATATGGTCCACAAAGCCTCAGATATCTACTATCCGGCCCTTTACTGGCAGTTAATGACTCTTGAACCAATCAATTTCTTAGGTCCTGTTTCCTAAGCTACTGCTTTTTTTTTAATTGAAGTATAGCTGATGTACAATATTATATGTTATAGGTGTACAGTAGAGTGATTCACAATTTTTAAAGGTTATACTCCATTTAGTTATTATAAAATATTGAATATATTCTCCATGTTGTACAATATATCCTTGTAGCTTGTTTTATACATAATAGTTTGTACCTCTTAATCTCCTACCCTACTTTGCCCCTCCCCTCTTCCCTCTCCCCACTGGTAACCACTAGTTTGTTGTCTATATCTGTGAGTCTGCTTCTTGATGATAAGTATCACCTGGGGGACTTATTTAAAGTACAGATTACAGGCCCTGCCTCTGGAAATTCTGATTCAGTAGACCTGGTCCTGGGTCCTATTTTTAACCAGCCCTCTGTCACCTTCAGGCAAAGGCATGCTTCAAGCTCTAAATTATATCAATGCATCACTGAATGCGTTTTCCCCTGTGGCTTTATCTTTCTAATTATGTTTATTTTGATAAGCACGCTAATTGTCCTGGGTAAGAGGATGAAGATGGAAATGAGGATGACAGTTAAAATATGCGTAGGGGAGAGGGAAAATTTCTCGTGAGTCAACATCTTCCACACATAATTCACAAAGTATGAGATGCACATGTAGCTAATCAAGGGTTGGCACCTTCTCAGGGCTGAAGTGAGCTCCATTCCTCTGTAATTACTGTGCTCTCTGTAACCTATCTCAAAAAAGTTCTCTTCTTGACGGAGCGCCCGGGTCCTAATACACAGATTACATGTGAGAAAAGAAAACATTACGGAGAGAAACAGATCCAAAAATTGAGGCTGATTTTGTCAGAAGAGTTTTAAACGGAATGATCCCACCATCAAAGCAATTGGACTTTCTCTGCACAGCTGGACAAAGTGGGATCCAAATGTGTTCATCGCCTGAAAGCAGAAGTTGATAGTATCCCAAGAGCTCTTCCATGATTTACGCCGCCAATTACTTTTGTTTGCTTTTTGCTTTTGCTTCATCTGTGTTTCTCTTGTTCCCCCACACTCAACTTTGTCATTTATGCCAGGCTATCTCTGTGACAGTAACAGCTTTCCAAAAAGCCTTCATAAGTCACCTCCCCCATCCTCCCAACCCCTGCAAGATTCCCTTTTCATCGAAACTAGAACCTCACAGGCGGGGCTGGCTCAGCCTTCCCAGGAAGTTCCATATCATGCATGTCTGGGGGACGAGCCCTTCCTGAGGTTGAAGAGAAAAAGTTTCTTATGCTCTCTGGCATGGGCATTCATTCGGGGTTTGAAGAAGCCACCAAGGCCATGAGAAAGCAAATCTGAAAAATCCCAGGCAGTTCATTTTGGTGGCTCTTTCTCAGCTGGGAGGTGGCTCTTTCTGCTGGGCTCACAGCGCCATCTCTTGGCCTCCAGCTAACAATGGCCTTGACTCTAAAAGTGGGAAGAGATTCCAGAGTGCAAGGTAATAATCTGGCGCTGTTACAGGAGCTAGTGCCACCTGTAAATGATATCCTGAGAGCAGGATATCTTTAATCTTTAATTACCAATCCTGCTCATCTGAGGTTGACTTTTGGATCTTGACACCAATAGGAGCTCCACGAGCCGCTGAGGTGAGGGTTCTTCATCCTCACACCAGCTGATCTGCCTTCCTTCAGTTTTCTTTCCACTTATTCCAGAAAATAAGTGTTTCAAAATAGCACTTAAAAATACTCATTTTAGCCCCTGGCACCCACAGGTAACTTTGAAGCACTTTCTGATCATTTTTTGGTGAACCACAAATAGCAACAAACCAAATACACAAAAATTGATTTCTAGCGGGGAATTGCAAATCTGGGCAAATTCTGTGAAGATATTTGTTCTGAGACTTTTCTGAGCCCAAAGAACCAGAAAGACTAGGAAAGATACAGTGAGCAGCAGGGAAATAGAAAAGGGGTAATGCTACTCACAAAAAAGCAGTTCCCATTTTTCAAAAGCATATTTTTGTTGATAGGAAAGAAGTCCTTTGACGCTTCTTTAAGATCAGGAATAAATAATGCTCCAGAGAAAAAATAAAAATAAATACAAGGGGAGCTAGGCCATAAAGCAACCACTTTACTTCATAAACAGTAAAATAAAAATTAGTTTGAGTTGTTTGGGGGCCCTGTGTCCTGTTTTTCCAAGTCAATGATACATCTTTATGGACAGATAAATGAGCACAACTTTTGTATTAAAAACAGGTAACCCTCCCCAACCAATTACTCCCAATAAACACACACACACACACACACACACACACACACACACACACACACACACGCTTTTCGAATTGGAAAGGGACTGAGAATTAATCGGATATGGTAAGTGTGAACCAGCTAGGGAAACAGTGGTCTGGTTTCTCCTGAGGTTTTCATTCTGCAATATATAGAGTCTTGCTTTGGAGAAGATGTGCCGGTCGCTTAATCCATGGCCTTCACCCCAAAGCATTCTTCTTAAAAGCGCAGATGCTGGAGCAGACAGATATCCTGTGTGACCTTACGTTCTCCGTCTCATTCTCTGTCTGTATAACAGGGATGATAACGGTACCCACTTCAGTGTGTTGTTCAAAAACTAGATAATATAGGTAAGAAGCTTCGAACAGTGCCTGGCATGCAGTGAGTAGCACCATATAAAGTTGCGGCTATTACTACGATGATCCCAAAATCAGAGATTCTATTTCTTGTCTTGGTGGCCAATTTAACGTTTTCCCACCCTGGTGTTTGGATTGTTTGCTCTCATAAATGAAACGATCCCTCGCTACCCCAGGTTGAGCTCTACCTTCACAACAGTCTGATCCTTCTATACTTTTTTTCAGAACACTCAGACACAGTGACAAGGGATTTGGGAGGAAAAATAGTCTTCTAGGGGAGTCTGTGCTTAAGAGCCCTGGTCCTGGAAGACATCGCAGAGCTGCCAGTTAACCAATCTTGAACTCAAGGACCCACGGGGCTCTTATCATGTGAGATAACAACCCTCCACCCTGAGTTTAAACCGTTTTCAGGCGGGTGTTGTGACTCTTGCTATCAGGTCACTCTGATACAAAAGCATTTTGCAAAAGTCCCTACAAGAACTTGGTCGTACTGCTCTTTCTTTGTCTTGATATTCACTGATCACTCAGGATGAACCACTTCTAGGCATCCTGCTAATTTAAATAAAAGACCCAGGTGGTCTAGACAGGCAGCCCCTCCCTGCCCCCCAAGTGTCTGTGCCCCATCAGCCTCTAGAGACAACAGAACATGAAAAAACGGAGGGAATGTTTTGACTAGTTATCTCAACACACCTCAAACCTTCACACATCCTCAAATGAAAGATCAAGCCAGTCTTTTCAGGAAAGCAAACGAGAATTGTATTTAGTGCTACAAAGGACCCTGGCAACTAGTGATTGTTGAAGGTATTCTGAAATAAACGATCTTAAAAGAGATGAAACTTCCAGGAGAATTTGTGCCCTCACCCACGTGACTGTGGTGGAGCTCTTACTCCAGGTGACAGTATTTGTGAAAATATACTTGTATCCTCCCGCGTTCTGTTTGCTCCAGTAGGATTTTGTTCCTGGAGAATTTCGGGGCACTGGTGGTGAGGAGAATTCCTGGAAGGCAGTGGGCACCCGAGCTGGTACTGCCTGCGGCGCCCCTGTCCCCCAACCCAGCCAGAGGCACCCCGCCTGCCTCCTCCTACAAGAATTAAGTAAACCCTAGCAGCCTGCCTACAATTTAGGTACCCACCCATCTTTTTTTGTTTGTGTTTCTTTCTTAGTCAATAATGTTGTGTTGTTTTAGAATTAGACTCTGAGTTAAATGAGTGTTTTTGTTTTTTGCTCCCATTGTAATTCAATCTAATTCTCACTTAAATCTAAAGTAAATTTGCAAAGCAAAAAGAACAGTATTGCCCAGCTAAAATCACTTATGCCAATGAGCTACTTGGGAAGAACAGCAGGGATTACAGATGGGAAGAAACAACAAAAACAACAAAAAACAACAAAACAAGCTAGTTGCCTGGTGCGCATCTGATTTCTGCAAATGGCCTCCTCCCAGGAGAAAAAACCTGGCTTCCCAACTGAGACACCACAACTGGAATTCGGGTTCACCTCCAAAACGTTGTATCTTGGGACTTCAAAGGGGCATGAGGAAACTTTTTTGGGGTAGTGGGAATATGTGCCAGCTTATTCTGGTGGCATCCATATGACTGTATTCATTTGTCAAGATCCATAGAACTGTACATATAAAAAGAACAAACTTTACTGAAAGTAAGTTATTGAGTGTAAATATTTTTTTTAATAAATTTATTTATTTATTTTTGGCTGCGTTAGGTCTTCATTGCTGTGTGTGGGCTTTCTCTAGTTGTGGTGAGTGGGGACTACTCTTCATTTCAGGGAGTGGGCTTCTCATTGCGGTGGCTTCTCTTGTTGCGGAGCACGGGCTCTAGGCACGCGGGCTCAGTAGTTGTGGCGCACGGGTCTAGTTGCTCCGTGCCATGTGGGATCTTCCCCAACCAGGGATCGAACCCATGTCCCCTGCATTGGCAGGCGGATTCTTAACCACTGCACCACCAGGGAAGTCCTGAGTGTAAATTTTAAACCTGACTCAAAATGGAAAAAAAACAAAATTAGCACTTGTGGTAATTTCACAGACCCAAACCCAGCCAATTAGAGTGAAGTCATTTTGCTATCTTCTATAAAGGTATTGAGAGGTTTTTTTTTAATGCTTTTTTACTTCTATTCTATTCTGTCTCCCAAGTCTCTTCCAGGAAATAGCATTTCAGATGTCACAAACTTGAGTTCACTATGAAATCCTTGTGAAATAAACATTTATTCTTTCTTTTAAAAATTTAACTTGGGTCCAAAACAAGGGGATAAGGGGGATCTTGAAACTAATATAGTTACACAGGTAACTGTCTGAAAACAGGATCTTCCCCTATAGCAATTAACTTATCTAGCGTACCTCTGAACAAATTCCTTAGAGTTGTCGAGCTCTAAAATAATAGGAAAATCGCTTATCTTTTCCGTTTCCAGATTCCTTGGCTGTAAAATCTAGGGCGGACTCGATTAACCTTCTTTGTGCCTGCCCGGATTGCCGGTGGTGCCGCCTGAAGCACGGTGTGCAGACCCGTCCAGTGATCCTGCCCCCCAAGGCTTCTGTGGACACTGGCCTTGAGGGGCTGGAGAATTCAGGTGGTGACTCGTGACACCTGGCTGCCATCTTGGAATCTCGGACCTGACAGTCAGCTCCCTGTGGATGTGACCTGTTTGTTTAGTTCTCTTCTCTATCTTTAGCACCTGGCCCAGGGGAACTCAGAGGACATTCAGTAACTAAGGTTACAAACCAATGAATGAATATACCACAGGATTTGTAAGGTCCCTTGCAGCTCTAAAGCTCGAAGGACAGAAGTAGTGGGCCTCAAGCCAGACATGCTCTACCCTTAGAGTGGGTCTTCCAGAGACCCTTACGACATAGAAGCTTGTTTCCAGTGTCTTTCATTGGGTTTCCTTTCTCTAGCCTCAGATTTAGATTGTAATCCAGATAGAAACACCCCCCACCCCCACCCCGCCCACCCCAGGCAGTATAAAACATTAGGCTGGTTATAATAATGTTCACATTTCTCTGAATGAAAGCTCCAGGGCATTTTTTAGTAGGGAGGGTGAAAAAGAGTATTGCCTAAAGTCATGGATGGAATGAGGTGAAGGACTGGATTGGGTTCCAGGGAGAGGGAAGTGCAAATCTTGCCAATTTTACAAGTGTGCCCAGGGCCTGCCCTGCCCATTATGCCCATCTTGAGTTTAGGGATTCCAAGCCAATCACACTGTCTCCATAAGCCACAAAGATCCACCGTACAGATGAGCAGCTTTGCTTTAATGTGTTCAGTGGATCCATCTCCAGTGTATGGTTCCAGGACTTTAAAAATATATTCACCTGTGTAGCCACCCTCCAATCAAGACATAGAACATTCCTGTCACTCCAAAAAATTTTTCACAAGCCTCTTTGCAGTTAATCCCAGACCCTAGGCCCCAGATGACCATTGATCTATATACCATCAATATAGACTTGTTTCTTCTTTTATAATGTCACATAAATGGAAACACGTCTAGCTTGTTTCACACAGCATGACATTTTTGAGACTCAAAGTATTGTTCCACGAATCAGCTGTTCGTTCCTTTTTATTGATGGGTAATATTTCAGCATGGCTTTTGTTTAAGAAAAAAAATTGTGCTTTTGTTTATTTATAGTTTAAGTAACCAATTTTATTTATTCTGCTTGATTTTATTTATTTATTTTTTAATTAATTAATTATTTTTGGCTGTGTTGGGTCTTTGTTTCTGTACGACGGCTTTTCTCTAGTTGCGGCAAGCGGGGGCCACTCTTCATCGCGGTGCGCGGGCCTCTCACTATCGCGGCCTCTCTTGTTGCGGAGCACAGGCTCCAGACACGCAGGCTCAGTAGTTGTGGCTCACGGGCCTAGTTGCTCCGCGGCATGTGGGATCTTCCCAGACCAGGGCTCTAACCCATGTCTTCTGCATTGGCAGGCGGATTCTTAACCACTGCGCCACCAGGGAAGCCCCTCTGCTTGATTTTAAATATAGCATTATTGTTTTTTAATGAAAAGGATACTTGTTCATTTATTTATTCAAGAAATACAAAGAAAAGAGTTCCCTGATGGCCTAGTGGTTAAGATTCCGGGCTTTCCCAGAGATAAACCCACACACATATGGTCACCTTATCTTTGATAAAGGAGGCAAGCATATACAGTGGAGAAAAGACAGCCTCTTCAATAAGTGGTGCTGGGAAAATTGGACAGGTACATGTAAAAGTATGAAATTAGAACACTCCCTGACACCATGCACAAAAATAAACTCAAAATGGATTAAAGACCTAAGTGTAAGACCAGACACTATCAAACTCTTAGAGGAAAACATAGGCAGAACACTCTATGACATACATCGCAGCAAGATTCTTTTTGACCCAGCTCCCAGAGAAATGGAAATAAGAACACAAATAAACAAATGGGACCTAATGAAACTTAAAAGCTTTTGCACAGCAAAGGAAACCATAAACAAGGCCAAAAGACAACCCTCAGAATGGGAGAAAATATTTGCAAATGAAGCAACTGACAAAGGATTAATCTCCAAGATTTACAAGCAGCTCATGCAGCTCAATAACAAAAAAACGAACAACCCAATCCAAAAATGGGCAGAAGACCTAAATAGACATTTCTCCAAAGAAGATATACAGATGGCCTACAGACACATGAAAGAATGCTCAACATCATTAATCATTAGAGAAATGCAAATCAAAACTACAATGAGATATCATCTCACACCGGTCAGAATGGCCATCATCAAAAAATCTAGAAACAATAAATGCTGGAGAGGGTGTGGAGGAAAGGGAACACTCTTGCACTGTTGGAGGGAATGTAAATTGATACAGCCACTATGGAGAACAGTATGGAGGTTCCTTAAAAAACTACAAATAGAACTACCATACGACCCAGCAATCCCACTACTGGGCATATACCCTGAGAAAACCATAGTTCAAAAAGAGTCATGTACCAAAATGTTCATTGCAGCTCTATTTACAATAGCCAGGACATGGAAGCAACCTAAATGTCCATCGACAGATGAATGGATAAAGAAGATGTGGCACATATATACAATGGAATATTACTCAGCCATAAAAAGAAATGAAATGGAGGTGTTTGTAATGAGGTGGATGGAGTTTGAGTCTGTCATACAGAGTGAAGTAAGTCAGAAAGAGAAAAACAAATACAGTATGCTAACACATATATATGGAATCTAAGGGAAAAAAAAAAAAGGCCATGAAGAACCTAGTGGCAAGACGGGAATAAAGACACAGACCTACTAGAGAATGGACTTGAGGATACGGGGAGGGGGTGGGGTAAGATGTGACAGGGTAAGAGAGTGTCATGGACATATATACACTACCAAATGTAAAATAGATAGCTAGTGGGAAGCAGCCACATAGCACAGGGAGATCAGCTCGGTGCTTTGTGACCACCTAGAGGGGTGGGATGGGGAGGGTGGGAGGGAGGGAGATGCAAGAGGGAAGAGATATGGGAACATATTGTATGTGTATAACTGATTCACTTTGTTATAAAGCAGAAGCTAACACACCATTGTAAGGCAATTATACTTCAATAAAGATGTTTAAAAAAAAAAAAAAAAAAAGATTCCGGGCTTTCACTGCTGCGGCCCGGGTTCATTTCCTGGTCGGGGAGCTGAGATCCTGCAAGCTGCACGGCGCAACCAAAAATACAAAAAACAAGAAACAAAGAAGATGGTAAAAATTATCTGCAATTCAAATATCTAGAGACAGCCACTGCGAATATTCTAGTATTCATTCTTTTTTTTTTTAATATTTATTTTTTATTTTATGGCTGTGTTGGGTCTTCGTTTCTGTGCGAGGGCTTTCTCCAGTTGCGGCAAATGGGGACCACTCTTCATCGCGGTGCACGGGCCTCCCACTATCGCAGCCTCTCTTGTTGCGGAGCACAGGCTCCAGACGCGCAGGCTCTGTAATTGTGGCTCACGGGCCTAGTTGCTCCGCGGCATGTGGGATCCTCCCAGACCAGGGCTCGAACCCGTGTTTCCTGCATTGACAGGCAGATTCTCAACCATTGCGCCACCAGGGAAGCCCTCTAGTATTCATTCTTGCAGACATCTTCCTGTGTGATACATATACAAACATACACGGACATGTTTTTTAATAAGTGGAGTTACAGTATTTATTTTTATTATCTATTTTCACTCAACAATTTATTGATGGTCAAATACATATCTACAATATTCCACTGTATGTACCAATCATATTTATTTAATCAGCTGTTTATTTTGGAACATTGGTCATTTTCACATGTTCCTTTTAAACTATGAATATTCTCCTATATACATCTTTTGGCTTTTGTGTGAATAGATCCTTCATAAACTTCCAGTGATAGGTCAAACAATATTAACATGTCACATATTGAAACCTATTGCCAAAGTATAGTCTTGAAAGGTTATACCAACTTCCACTCCCAGAAATAGTGCTTGCCTGTTCATTTTTCATATGCCATTCCTAGGCTGGGCAATATTTTAAATTTTGTCAATAAGTAAAAATTTTAAAAAACCCCAAACCCCTCGTTATGTGTGAGGTTCCCATCTTGTTTTGTATCTTTTAATTGAATAATCTTCTAATTATTTCTACAAAATGATTAAAAGACTAGATATCTTTTTTTAAAATTTAATTTATTTATTTATTCATTTATGGCTGCGTTGGGTCTTCGCTGCTGCATGCGGGCTTTCTCTAATTGCGGAGAGAGCGGGGCGGGGGGGTGGGGGCTACTCTTCGTTGTCGTGCGCAGGCTTCTCTTGTTGCAGAGCACGGGCTCTAGGCGCGCGGGCTTCAGTAGTTGTGGTGCGTGGGCTCAGTAGTTGTGGCTCACGGGCTCTAGAGCACCAGCTCAGTAGTTGTGGTGCACAGGCTTAGCTGCTCCGCGGCATGTGGGATATTCCCGGACCAGGGCTCAAACCCGTGTCCCCTGCATTGGCCGGCGGACTCTTAACCACTGCGCCACCAGGGAAGTCCTAGGTATCTTTTTCGCAGCTCTAGTTTTACACCCTGAAACGGGTACAAATCTATTTCCGAGTGTGTTTCACAGAAGCCTGCTTTTCTCCACTTTCCCCACTGCCACTATTTGGCCACTAGAGGGCACAGATGCTGCGGAAACATAAACTGGGACCTTCCAAGAGTGACAGGAGGCACTGTTGATAATTAGGCTGGTCCGACAGGCCTAATGCAGGCTGGCCTTTAGCGCCCCCATACCGTAATTAGCACATTAGTGTGGCTGTCTCGCTTTGAGATGTTTGGAATGCTAACCAGTTGTATCTCTGTCTAGATTTGTGATACTCTGATTATGCTTAGTTGTTCTAGTAACCTCAATTGCTCAAAACAGTATTTTAAAATTTCATTTCCTTGAAGATTAAGTATATTGCATATAACATGTGGTCCTTACATCAAATCCAAGTTAACATTTTCGTTACCCCAGATTTGCAACCTAAGAGACAGAAATTCAGTATAAAAGAAAATCTGTTGTGGGAATTCCCTGGTAGTCCAGTGGTTAGGACTCTGCACTCTCACTGCTGAGGGCCTGGGTTCAATCTCTGGTTGGGGAACTAAGGTCCCACAAGCCGTGTGGCACAGCCAAAGAAAAGAAAGAAAGAAAGAAAGATCTGTTATGATAAGGAAATGTAGACTTGAGCCTTTCAAACCAGTTGCTGGGGCCTTACTTCCTATAGCACTCAGAAGATTGAAGCTATTGTATAGATATGATGAGCTCTGTCCACTGAAAGGGCTGAAAAGTAATAAAAACTCGGTAGCAATTTGCAAACTAGACACCCTGATCTTGTTTTCTAAATACAGTAACTTCTCTATTAAAAGGCATTAAGGATCCTTGAAAATATGACTGATTTATGCCTGAGACAAAGCACAGGTGAGTCTAGAATATCTTCTTGCGCCGAAAGCAGTGAGATGCTCAAATACCGAACGGGGTGTGCGTGAGGACACAGCTGAAAGGGATCCCACTGCCCGAATTTGGGACATTTAGAGCATCAAAAGGAATAATGGCAGTAATGGATACTAACATTTAGTGTATTTTTTAAAAAACCAATGAACAATTAAGTAGATGGCAGGTGGTGGGAGCCAGATTTCTCACTGTTGCAGGGGAGGTTATAGATAAGCAAGGGGAGGAGGCTAGAATGATCCACGTGATAATGGATTAGAGTTAGAGACATCAGTATTAACTCATGTTCAGCGTAATGTAGACACAGATGATTACACATAGATACATGGGTGTATAGGGACAGGTTAGTATACACACACATATTTCCTTGCCCTGTTGGCTGAGAGGGTCTAGAAGGAACAATACCCCGCTAGCAGTAAGCATACTTGGCACCCAGATCTTGGTTTCTAATCTCATTCTCCAATTAAAGGAAGAAGGGCTCCTTGGAGAAATGGCTGACTCTAGGACTCAGGCAGAAAATATACCAGATGAGCCAAGGGCGTCTCATTGTGCCAGAAAGTAAGAAAGAGTTCAAAACAAAATTGTAAAGACCTAACTAAAAACCCCATAAGGATGAGAGTGTATCAAAGGTCACAGACAGCAACTGAAAGAGCTCCCAGAAGCCAAAGCTGGTCCAATTTTAGCAACAAAGTAAACAAAGCAGTATTGGATTATAACCCAAAGTATAAAATGAATATCCATGAGTCCATATTGGTATAATAAATGACTAAGAGCTGTTTCACCTGAGGCATATTAAACATTTTAGAGTTTATTGGAACTAAGATTGATTTGAAGG
Organism: Eschrichtius robustus; assembly: GCF_028021215.1. Taxonomy (NCBI): domain Eukaryota; kingdom Metazoa; phylum Chordata; class Mammalia; order Artiodactyla; family Eschrichtiidae; genus Eschrichtius; species Eschrichtius robustus. The sequence continues at coordinate 84,630,070 of NC_090837.1, forward strand.
GGGCAGTACCAAACCAGAAGTGGTTAGGAGGACTTTTATAGAGAAAAGGTGGAAACAGAGTAAGGAAAATACTGATAGGCTACAGCTTAAAACCTAGTTGGCTGTTGGTGATTGGTAGTCCTTAGGTTTCGATTTTGTAATTCTGAGTCATTGGCAGGCTTAGGTTTTGGTTTGCTGAACATAGGCTGCCATGACATTGGAGCCACCTCGGTCTAATGGGCTCCTGTTGAATTAAGTTAACACTACATCAATGAACAGTGGAGACGAGAGAAATCTCCTGAACAGGAGAATTCCAAATAATTTCTGTAGATACTCTACCTTCAAGGGGGCATCACTCCCCATTTGTTGACAGTATGTAACTTTGCTGTGATGTGCTGTGATGTTGTAATAACAGCATTGTCATTATTAGGAAAACTTCCTTATTCTCCGAAGATACATACTGAAGTATTTAGGGGTGAAGAGCCATGATTTCTGCAACTTAATTTATGATTTAGCAAGAAAAAGAATATTTGTGTATGTGTATGTATACATATATATATGTGTATACATATATACACATACATATATATATATATGGAAATATGGACAGACATAAAATTGCCAAAAGGTTAACAGTTGGTGAGTTTGGTGACGGATATATTCATTGCATTATCTTTCTAGTCTTCTGGAGAGTCACATTTCCAAAATGAAAAGTTTGGAAAAATAAATTTCAAAAACATGAAGTATTTTCAATGTATACATTTAATAAACGAATGCTTGTAAAACAAAGAATACAATATAATACAGTATAATTATGCTAAAATAGGATTTCAGAATCGAACAGGAATTACAGAATCCATAAAAATGATTGGTCCATGGTACCCAGGTAGGCTGTGTGGTCTGATAACAGACCCAGGTTTGAAGCTGTATGAGGAATATCTTTGGTTACCATGAGATTATCTTAGGGCTGGTTCTTTGGCGAGAACATCAAGGATCCAAATCTGAGGCCTATCAGGAGTAGGAAGGCCAAGCCACATTCCCTCTCCGTGTAGACCTAGATCCTGAGGCACTATTTACATACAAAGATCTCCCCACCATGCCCCCTGCTCTGGAGCTATTCTCATCTACCTGGGAAATTCACTCAGTTAAAACATTCCTGCTTGTGACCACCTAGAGGGGTGGGATAGGGAGGCTGGGAGGGAGACGCAAGAGGGAGGAGATATGGGGATATATGTATATGTATAGCTGATTCACTTTGTTATACAGCAGAAACTAACGCACCATTGTAAAGCAATTATACTCCAATAAAGAGGTTTAAAAAAAAAAAAATTCCGGCAAGGCAAGGAAGGCCAAGGCAATGTCCTACCGTGCAAATGCACACACATCCCTTTTATGGAGTCTCCTAATCCTTTTCCTTCGCCACAGCTTGGTTTACAGAATTATCCGTTTGAAAGACACAGCAGGAAGGAGTCTGAGCTGGTCATATCCAGCGGAGCAGAACAAAGCCGCAGCCTGCTGGTTCCTGGAGAGGGACCCTCCTCTGGGCCGGCAAAGGTGGAGGGGTGGATAGCTCAGGCGCTCGGGTCCCCTGGGGGACTATCTGGGACCCAAGGTGGAGCGACGACACCCGAGTGAGAGGGCAAACCCCAAGGCAAGGGAACCAGAAGGGAAAAGTGAGAAGGGGCTCCCAGACTTCACCTACCTGACTCTACTCCCAGCCCTTTGGAGAAGAAGTGAAACTCTGTGTGTTGGGGCTGGAGGAGGCAGACGCCAATTTAGCTCTTGGGAAGGCAGAATTTCCCTCTTCCTTCTCCCCTCTGCTCTCTTACCTGATCAGCTCTGAGGCCGGCTACCTTACCTCCCGATGCACTGGTCAGGTAACCACTCTGTGCAAGACCTCAAGCCTCAGCCGACTCCCCACCTACCTCCAGAGCCAGTCAGTTCACCAGGAGGCAGGGGAGCTAGGTGTCAGAAAAGGCCCGGGACACCTTGAGGTCCGTTCTACCCAGGCCCAAGCAAAGGGTCTTCAAATAGAAAGTACACCTCAAACGCTACCCGCCACGACCAGCAGAGTGGCTACGCCTGGGGAAGCAGACGAATGAGGTTGGGAAGGGGCCAAAGGAAGCTTAAATTCTAGCTTAAACAGTTTATAATTGTTAAGCTGGATGGTATGCTACAGATATCCATTGTGCCAATATCTATATTTTTAGTTTGCCTAAAACACTTCATTAAAAATTGTTTTTTAATAAATTGGTACAGTCACTGTGGAAAACAGTACGGAGGTTTCTCAAAAAACTAAAAATAGAACTACCAGGAATTCCCTGGTGGTCCAGTGATTAGGACTCCACGCTTCCACTACAGGAGGTACGGGTTTGATACCTGGTCAGGGAACTAAGATCCTGCAAGCTGTGTGACGTGGCCAAAAAAATTTTTTTTTTAATTTTAAATAAACAAATAAAAATATAACTACCATATGACCCAGCAATTCCACTCCTGAGTATCTATTTGAAAAAACCCACAAACACACCAGTTCAAAAAGATACATGCACCCCAGTGTTTGTACAGCATTATTTACAATTGCCAAGATATGGAGGCAACCTAAGTGTCCATTAACAGATGAATGGAAAGAGAAGATGTGGTATATACAGACAATGGAATATTACTCAGTCATAAAAAAGAATGAAATGTTGCCATTTACAGCGACATGGATGGACTTGGAAGGCATTATGCTAAGTGAAATAAGTCAGACAGAGAAAGACAAATACTGTATGATATCACTTGGATGTGGAATCTAAAAAATACAACAAACTGGTGAATATAGCAAAAAAGAAGCAGACTCACAGATACAGAGAACAAACTAGTGGTTACCAGTGGGGGGAGGTGGGAGGGGCAAAATAGGGGTGGGAAAGTGGGAGGTATAAACTATTGAGTGCAAGATAGGCTATTGTAAGATAAGATGTATTGTACAACATGGGGAATAGAGCCAGTATTTTATAGAAACTGTAAATGCGGTGTAACCTTTAAAAATTGTATAAAAATAATATAAAAATGTTTTAAAATAAATAACAGTTTTAAAAAATTGTGTTTTAAGTAGACCTCATACATGACTTCAGGGTAGACTTTGGAGTGCACAGTGCTGGGCTGATTTTTGTTCAGCCCTGAAAGAACCCTGGTGTAGGAATTAGTTAGACCTAGAGTCTGAAATCCTTATCAGTTGCCAAGTAGTCCTGCAATTTTGTGCCAAGCACCCCACCCTCTGTGCTTCAATATTCCCGTCTTTAAAAGGGGCAGGCTATCTCTTTTCAGAACTGACATAGAGCCTTCGTTCTTCACCAGTCTACACTAGGTGCTAATCTAGGACCCATTGCTTCTTCATGGACAACATTTCCTGGGTCCACAGCATATGTATTTATTATTATTTAAGTTCAAGATCCTCAACATCTACAAGAGGTTAGAAAATGGGTTAATTTAAAAAAATTACCTATACACAAAACTACTCAGTATTCAAGTTATGTCACTAATGCATCTTCAATATTAATATACAAATAAAGCCAGAAATGGAACATGAATAAAAGAATGATTACTAGAGAAAAAAAAAAGGGGCAGGCTACCTGTTCTGCCTGCCTCTCAGGGGGCTCATGCAAGAAAGTCCTGTAAAAAACATAAAGCAACATATAAACACAAGCCGTTATAAGTGGTATTCAGGGTTGGAACTACCCATGATGTTAAACTCATAATTACTGGATTTTTAGGGTTGTTAGCATGAGTGCATGGCAAGTGTAAATGATGGAGAGGAAGGAGGGCATTGTTCCAGAAGCATAAACTGGGTGAGCAGGCTCCCTCGTCGCCACAAGTCCTGTGTTCTTCTTATTTCTGTTCTCATCTCTCTGTGAGTCTCTGCAAAATAGCAGTTTTGGGGGCAATGAAATAATTCTCATCTCACTCTTTCGTGTGTGGTGAGTAAGGCAGTCCAATGATTTCTTCCTAAGCATGTGGCTTAAAAGTAAAACATTTTAAAATTCTCTTTATATTTCCCTAAAGCATTTCACCTTCAGCATTGTGTATGTTTGAACCATGGCTATTCACGCCAATTTATTTTAAAAATGCATTGTGATTCCTAGCCAGATTAATGTCACTTTAAAACAGCCACTTTGGGAAGCTATACTTCCTGCCTATGATCTTTACTTTGCTTAAAACACGTCAAAAACTCTTCTGGGGTTGCTTTGAGAATTGATTTACAAGCCGCACAAGAAAATCCATCCCGTGAGTCTAAATGGGTTTTAGAGCCGTTGTTACCCAGGTGGACCACCCGCATTACTCAAAGAATAAACTTTAAGTTGTTTCTGGAAAGCAAAGCTCCAAACAAGGAAAAAAGATTTGACACCCCAGAGGATATTTAAAGAATAGACCTTGGGTTCTGAAAAGTTTCCAGAACTTTCTCAGCAATGACACCATTGAGTGAACCATGAGGACAACCCTGAAGACAACTATTCTGAACTCGATGTAAAGGTTTTAGTCTAGCTTCTTTTAAAATTGGGCTTTTACACTTTATCATTGTTAAAATATTTTTTTGAAGCACAATCTCATGAGAGCATCAGAGATTGAACCAGTGACAAAATGATTCTGGAATTTGTTTGGGGGCAGATAAACTCTGAGATAAATCAAACTGAAAATGAAAACTTAGGCGTTTAGGCATAGACGGTACATTTTAAACCTAAGAAAGGAATTCTGGCTTGGATTTTTGTTGGGGGCACTGTGACGGTTTTCGGACCCCACTCTCTCATTGAATGGTTCACAGAGTTGTTTTTCCTTTTTGTGAGAATTGCTTCTTGTCATTTTCTACCATCCACTGTAGATTCCCGTGGACACTTTTGAGTAGTTGAAATACCGCAAGTTAAAAATCGTTCTTTCATTAATCAAACTTTAGCTGGGGAAATGATTTTTGCCCTGACTTGAATAATCCGCAACCATAGTTCTATTTACTCTTAGAAAGAGCATTAAGTATTTGTTTACAACCAAATTATTAATTATTTTGGGGGGCTTAGCAGTAGACATTCTAAACAATTACTTCCATTCACCTTTTAAACAATTTGGTTGTATTTAAATGGCATTTCTATGGAAAAACAAATAAATTGAAGAGAAATTGAATAGTAGTAACTGGCATTTAAAAAAACGGTTTCAAAGAAATGAGAAAATGCTATTTCCAAATTACCTACCCTAGGGTGGAATTTTAAACTACAACAGTAAAGGGAATTCCCTGGCGGTCCAGTGGTTAGGACTCTGCGCTTTCATTGCCAGGGCCTGGGTTCAATCCCTGGTTGGGGAACTAAGATCCTGCAAGCCTCGAGGAGCAGCCAAAAAACAAAACAAACAAAAAACTACAACAGTTTAAAAAATAATAATAATAAAAGACTGAGCAGCCAGAAAATCTTCATAATTATACCACTTACAAAAAGGCTAAGAGTGCATTAAGGCAAGTGTATTTCACTATATTGAATGAGAAATCTATTTAGATGTGACTGTCTAGCCTCAGCCCAACAACTCGTGGCATCAAGGCAGGGTTAGGTGATCTAGTCTGACCTCCATTGCTGCAGGGGAAAAATTTCATACAGAACAAAGCCTGACTCTGAAGGTCGGCTTGTTAAAGTACATCATAAAATTTTACTGTCCCTTTTGGAGACCTGGCTAAGCCAACCAGATAATAAAAGACAGATTTATAAGCCTAGTGCCTGTTGGCACCTCAGTAATTTGGAGTTAAGTAGCTTGGATTGGCTCCCAGATGCTTTATTGGTCTGAGGTATTCTTAGTGGGCCAATGAAAAATAATGAAGGGGCAGGCAGGAAGGCTCTCCGTCCCTTGTCCCTTGACCACCTGGGCTGTGTCGATTCTCGGCTCTGGTTACAGTGCTCACATGTCACCAGGTTGTATTTTGAAGTCACATTTGTTCCCTGGCCCCTCCACAAATTGTCTCTGCAGCTCCATAGAACTAGATTTATTTCTAGATTTAGCGAAAAAGCAATAGATGCAGAAATGGACACGGTAGCCTGCTTCCTTTCTGGTTAAAGCCAAACTGGAATATTTGGTTCAGTTCTTACAAAGTGGAGGGAATTCAGGATGCCATGCCCTTGAAAGATCCCTCCCTTCCTCCCTGTTCCCCTCCCTCCTTCTCCCCTCCCTCCCTTCCTTCCTCCTTCCTTCTTTCCTTCCTTCCCTCCCTCCCTCCCTCCCTCCCTTCTTTCCTTCCTTTCTTCTTTCCTTCCTTCCCTCCCTCCCTCCCTCCTCACTGGGGCACCAGGTTTGGCTCTGAAGACTCATTGTGCCCAGGTCCCAAGTTGAGTTTCTGTCTGATTCCTAAGACGTGGTCCCCTCTTTCTTCTTTAGTACTGGCAATTGAGTCTCCATCTCTCTCTCTGCCCTGGGTGACTGATCCGTACTCAGCCACTAAATTGTTTTGCTTTGCTTGTGCCAGTCTCCATTCTGAGAGTGGAAGTCCTGCTTCTAACACCCTACCACATGCCACACACTCCAGATGTTGCCCACCTGCTCTCTTGGCCTCTTGAGTCCTGATTATTCTTCTTCGGCTGTCACTCAGCTCTGCTGAGCTCTGCAGATACCCCCGAGTTGGACCGGAGGCTGGCACCTGAGAAGTGGGCAGGGGGTGGCCTGTGCTCTGTGGGGTTGAAGGCACTGGGCACCTTTAACCAGAAGCATGAATGACCAAGTGGAGAGAAGATAACTGTCTTCAAAAATCTGAACACTGTCCCTCATCAGTTGTGGCCTGTATAATAGCAAGGAGATTTCTCACTGGTCCTCTCCTCTGGCCTGCCAGCCGTCTTCCACAAAACTGCTCCATGATGTGTTGTGACCTCCTTTCTCCCAGATTTAAAGCTTTCATGCTCCCTGGGAGAATCAAGGCCCTTCAAGGTTTAGGTCTTGTTTTCTCTCCCTTTTCCCTTCTTTGCAATCTCCAGCCTAATGGAGATATAAAACCCATGACTTGCAATTCCCCAGGTGTTCCCACCCGCTCTCTCTTGCCTCCCCTACTGGCTCACTCCTCCCCAGTCATGGTTTCATGGTTGGCTACCATTATGGGTTGAATTGTGTCCCCCCACCAAAAGTATATGTTGGAGTCTTAACCCCTAGTATTTCAGAATGTGACCTTATTTGGAAATAGAGTCTTTACAGAGGTAATCAAGTTAAAATGAAATCATTAGGGTGGATGCTAATCCAATATGACCATGTCCTTATAAAAAGGGGAAATTTGGACATAGAAACACACACACACACAGGGAGAACACCATGTGAAGATGAAGGCCAGAGGTTGGGGTGATGCTTCTAGAAGCCAGGGAACACTAACTTTTGCCAGCAAACCACCAGAAGCTAGGGTAGAGGCATGGATTTTTCCCTCACTAGCCTTCTGAAGAAACCAACCCTGCAACAACTTGATCTTGGACTTCTAGCTTCCAGACTTGTGAGACAGTAAAGTTCTGTTATTTTAAGCCACCCAGTTTCTGGCACTTGGTTATGATGTGGTCCTAGCAAACTAATAGACCCCAGCCCCGAGTGTGAGCTCCTAGAAGATTCCCCTCCTTTATAAGATGTTACCATCATTATCTATCCCATCTGCAGCCTGACTTAGCTGTGAAAAATAAAAATAAATATTGATTAAGCACATGTCATTTAAGGCACGGGATAATGAATATGAAAGCATTTGAATAAGTATAAAATTACGGAGCATGAACTATTTTGAGAACTTCTACCTCAACTGAGCCACAGCAAAGAAATGGATGGAAGATGTGGATGGGTTAAGAGTTAGGGGCAAGTTCCAGCATATTCTTTACAGGACAAGAATTTTCACAATATTCCCTGTAACAATAATACCCAGGAGCTACTGAGCACATACTATGTACTAAATGCTTTATGTTTATGGCCTTAAATACACAGCTTCCCAACGAGTAGGGGCTACTATTATCCCAACTTTGGAGACAAATTGGGTTTAAGTAACTGTGCAGGTTTGCAGGGCTATGTCCTGGCTGAGCCACAGTTTGAAGCCTTGCCTCTGAAGACACCCTCTTAACTGCTGAAGCACCCGCTTGACCACGAGGGGACTGAACTAGCTCTGTCACCCATCTCTCCTTGTTCCTCAGTTGCTTTGTATCCAACAGTTTTGCTTCTCTAGCAGCTAAGCAGCTGTAGATGAGAAGAAACAGGCAACAGTAGCTACTAGATTAGAGGGGTTTTTTTTTTTTTACAGGTAAAGCAGATAACTTTTAATGAAATGGGTGAACTCCAAAATGGAAATTGTAAGACTTCAAAAGATTATTTTTTTCCCACCCCACAAGATTAGAGGACTTTTTTTTTTTTTAATTTTTTAATTTTTTGGCTGTGCTGCACGGCTTGCGGGATCTTAGTTCCCAGACCAGGGATCGAACCGGGGGCCCCAGCAGTGAGAGTGCCGAGTCCTAACCACTGGACCACCAGGGAGTTTCGCTAGATTAGAGTTTTTAAAGGAATCTGTACACATGATTATCAGCTCCTAGAACTCATCCAGTCCCTGTGACTGCACAGAGTAGGCGAGCAAACACTTCTTCCTAGGAGAGGCTTTCCTTAGGTTAAATGCCTTAAAATATGTACTCTGGTGCAGAAGTGATTCGTGCCAGGATTGGAGATTTGAGGTTGAGGATAAGGAGCGCTCGGGCATCGCTGGACTCTGGCAGAGAAGGGCAGGAAGGAGAGAAAAACCATTCTAGGGGCCGAGCAAGGAGACCACTACCCCACCCACTGCTTCACCGAGGGAGGACCCCAGCCAGCCACGGGGGCTGACCAAAACCTCCCGATTGTCCTGCAGACCTCAGGGGGAAGTTGGGACTGAGGCAGAATTAGGGGAGCGAAATGAACGCCTCACACAATTTCCAGATGTATTTTTCCTGTCTCGGAAGGACTGACTTTGAATTTCAATGAGGACATGCACGTTAGGTTGTTTTCCACTTAACATGGACACTTGATGGTTCTGACTCTTTCTAGAGCCCTTAGGCAAGAGGCCGGCAGCCCGTGTGTCACTTCCCCCTTCAACACGGTGCCAAGGCTCAGATGCGGTGCCATCGCAGCTGCCCACGCGCGGGAAGAGAGCCAGCCAAAGCCTTTGTTCTCACCCCATAGGGCTGGGCAGCAATATCAAGGACAAGGAGGCTCCCACTTTCCAGCCCTTTCCAGCCCCACCTGTTTCACTAGACCAGGCTTTGGCTTGAGTAGTCGTGACTCCAATCTCACTTTCTCCATGTCCAGCAACTTCAGGGAGGTGGCTTGATGTAGTGGATATTCCCAAGGACCTTGGAGACAAATGAACCTCCTGGCTCTGCCACTCACAGCTTTGCGGCTTTAGGCAAGTTGCCTAATTTCTCTGAGCAGCTGTCTTTTCCTGTGCGAAAAGAGGATTTTATGTCTATCTTGCAAGGTGGTTGCACTGGCTGGGGAGATTACGTCTCCACCGTGACACTCTGTTAGAGATCAATAGATGGTCACAATTATTATCCAATCATTGGAGAGACCGTGTCAGCTCACTGCAATCACATTTCACTCTATCCATTCAAGAAATATTAATACCTTCTCTGTCCCAGGCACAGGGCTAAGCTCGGAGGCTCTAAAGACATGGGCGTGGATTCCTCCCGCAGGAAGTTTAAGTCTCTAGCGGAGAATATGTTACTTGTGTTTACTGGGCTGTAAATCAAGATAGAAAGAGGTGGCTCACTGTTCTAAGTAGATAAAGTTGGTTGGTAAACAGCACTTCCAGGTCTGGCTCATGCAGAGACAACATCCGAAAAAGCCCGTAATTAGTGACACAGAGCTGGGGAACTGAGCTGGTTATCTCTGGGGTGCCGGCAGACATCTGGCCTAAGCAGTAAAGAAGAACCCAGAGTTCCTCTGGTCCCTGGGGGCACGCTGGGCCTGAGCTGGGCCCGTGTAATTAACGCCGGGGCCACGCCTCTCTGGCTGTAACCACAGCAGTTACTAGAGATTCTGTTTATGTCTCCCCAGCTGGTGGACCATCACCCTTGCCCCCTCCAGAAATACTCATAAAAGCCTCCTTCCCTCATTGCAGGAGTATGCACCACCCAGTTAAGCGTCCCCTTCCGAGTACCAAAAGGGAAGGAATCCACACTTGGCACTCCTTTTTAGAAAGTTGCAGACCCCCTCGAGGAGAGGAGGAAACATCTAAGATGCAGGTCTGGTTCTGTCCACAGTCGCTGAATGGATGCTCGTTGTGGAAAGTCCCAGCCAGCTGGAGGCGACTTACACAAAGCCTGGAGACTTTCTGCATATTCCAAAGGCTCCTGCACCTGCAGAGATCCTTAACGCAAGTCATCACCATGACAATGACCCACGGCCCTGGGACGTTTGGGCACTGTTGTCTCCTGTATTCGCCTTCAGTTGTATGGGAAGTGTTTTTTCATAGGGCTGACCCTCTGGTAAACAAAGTTTGCATCACAGATGGGATTACTCCCTCACTCCGTGCTTTTCTGAACCAGCCCCGGAAAGGTGTGTGTATACAGCCAGGGCTTATTGCCTTTATGACACATATCTGAACAAAGGCCAAGGCAAGAGTTAAAAATAAATATGTCAGTAAGTGGAAGAAATTCCAAACTGAAGGCTTGATTGCTAAGAAGTTGTAGGGAAAACACTCAATTTACAAACCATACAAGTGAGATAAGGCGATTAAAAGCCCTGGTCATGGGTTATTTATAAAGTGATGATGTGGCTACAGAGTTGCCCATGAATAAGAGGAACTTGAGAAACTATTAGTAAACACAGTTCTGATGACTTAATATTGTTGTTAGAAAAGGAAATGGGAGTTTGGAGTAGGTGTGCAGGCTAAAAACCAGAATTAAACATCATGGAGATTCTGAAATGATAGAAAATAGCCTAAAATGGTTAAATGACACTAAAGTTCCCCAATTAAAAGTTATAAAGGGTGGATAGTGGGTTTTGATGTAAAGAGAAGCCTGCTTGGGGGATTATCTAAGTTTAACACACATTAACTCTCCCTGGGTACACAGTGCCAGTCAAAAAAGAGTTCTTTCAATTCTCAGCAGTACGGATGTTCACAATCGACTCCCTCCCCTACTACTTCTGGAGTCCCAATTTCTTGCCCCAGTAGCCCCCAACCCAGCTGCCCAGCTTCTGAGTAGCTGAGTGTCAGGCAAGTGCCCTTAGGCGGGGCTAGTGTTCCCCCTACCTGCACAGACTTATCTCCCTCAGAGGTGATGACCTTCTCCTCCGAGTGGCTCATAACAAACTATGCCATGACGTTGCTCTGTCACACCCATGGCGTAAAGAAGATGCCTTTCCCCTAAGTTGCTTTAGGTCGAAGTAGAACTTTGCAGAGTGTTTCTAGAAGCTTACACCCTGATGGTGCCATGCAGCATGTTGATGTGCTTTCCTGCCAGACCACTTCTGCCTGTTTTTCCTCCCACTCCTCCGTGCTTATCTTTCTTCCCCTTGACTTAACCTCATCTTCAGATAAGAGGGATCACAGTTCAGCGCCAAAGAAAAAAATGGTAGGTGAAATAGCAACAGCAAAGGGAAGATGTGTATGTGCTCCCCTTATAAGGGCAGACAGTTTTGACCACATTTTCTAATGATACATGATTTGGATGAGGTCATGCTTCCCTTGCAAGGCAGTGATCACGAGCTTTCTCAGGAAGGCGGCAGGCAGCAGAGTGCTGTGGTTACCTAATTCCGTTCAGTGTATATTATGTAGACGATTAGACTCAGGTCCAGGAATGAGGAAAAAGTCCTCACCTATGACCACTGCACTCCAGTTCATTTGCTGATACTGGTTGTAGCGGTGTTTGGCTTTGTTTGAAAGCAGAGATGGGCCGAAACTCAGCGACCTTGAAGGTGAATGAACACACGTTGATGGCCAGGCTGAAAATTTCCAATCATCCTCCTGTAATCATCAGGAAACATAAAATGAAAGTGTTGTTAGCAGGCTCGTGACATACAAAAGTGCAGCAAATAATGACAAAGGTCGAATAGGGAGACTTTATCTGGCATTCATGTCTTGAGACTGTACTTGCAGCAAGTGTAAAGAGGCATTATTTCCTGGTATGGCTGCCGAACACCGAGATAATGTGCAGATATCCATGGAAACGTGTACAGCAAAATGGGAAGCATCATGCTCTTGGTACTTACGTGCCAAGATTTTAACGAAGCATAGAATTAGCGATGGTGATGTCAAACGTAGCTTGGCATGGCTGTGAGAAGGCCGGGATTTCAAATCCAGAGCTTTTTTTTTTTTTTCCCCCCACTGTAAAGTGATTTATTTCTTTCTTTCTTAAATTAATTTTTATTGGAGTGTAATTGAGGTTGGGATTGACACATATGAACATATACAAGTCCAGAGCTTTGAAACAGGGAGATGCAAAGTCACAAGCGTTGAGCATTATGGGCAAGGTATAAAAATCATTTGTTTTCTGTGTTGGTAAGTGAAATGTGCTGCTCTGATTGCTGGGGTAGCTGTAGGGGCGGGGGTGTAATTTGGAGCCCAAACACCTGTGACCCCAGAACTCCGGCTTAAGAGAGAAAAAGCACATTTCTCTTATGTCGCACAGTATTTTATGCACCGAATTCTCTGCCCTCACCCGTGCATTACATGGGTAAACCAAAGCAGAGACAAAATACCTAATTTTGTCTATGACGATCTTCCCCAAGAACATCTTATGGAGTATTAAGAGGCTCGGTGAGCCCCTAAGGCTTTGGCATCCCCTCCCGTCCCTTTTGGCCACTCTTCTCCTCCATCCGTTTCCCTCACGGCCCTTTGTGGGCGAGCCCCAGACTCAGCTCCTGAGCCACCATCAATACACGACTGTTAGCATGAGAATGAGTCATACTTTGTGGGGCCTTGTTTTTGGGGAGGGAGGGGCGTGTTTTGTCCTGACATTTACCATAAACTGTTTGGAAAGTTTTCTTTACCCCCTTCCCCAGCCCCTGCCCGCACTATGGTATTTACCTCCGGTCACCAGCTCTGTTTGCACAATCCGAGGGTTCATCCCTATCACACACAGTTTAAAATACAATTCAAAACATTTGCAACATACATAATGAAAAAAAAAGGTCGTAACTTTCACATTCCTTTTCTGAATTGTGTTGTAAATGTATAAGAAAATATAAAGAACTCTTGCAAATCGATTAAAAAGAAAAAAAAAGTGAAGCCCAGCAGAAAAATATAACAAAGGACATAACGTTTTAGGAGAAAAAACAAAAATTGTAAATGCACATATCTTAAAAGGTGGTTTCATTAAAAATAAAATGTGAAGTAAAATAAGAGGGAAATATTTTTTTCTTTTCAAATTGACAAATATTAAAATGAAAGGCAGTGTGCAATGTGGTCAAACACTGTTAAAACATATTTTTATTCACTGCTGGTGGGAATGTAAATGGGTATAACCTTTCTGGAGGGCAGTTTGTGTCAAATTGTTTTCCTCTGGGGAGAAAAAGAAAGAAGTCACTGCATGGATGACTTCAATGAGGTAAAAGAAAATACTGGTAGAAAACAGTGGAAAATATTTTTATAATTGATGGGGTAGGGCCTGCTTAGAATAGAACCAATGCTAAAATCTGTAAAGGGAAAGATAGCCAAATCTAAGTACCTAAAAAGGTGAAAACTCTATATGCAAAAATATATCACAAAGTTAAGCACAAACATCAAATTGGAGAAAATAATTTCTACAGCGTGTATGAGTGACAAATGCTTGGTGAGACTGTCGGTCATGTGTTCTCAAAGGCCATTAGAGGGAATATAAATATAAATGCCATTATATACTTCTGCAGAATAGTTTTCAAATATTAAAATATCCTTGATTCCACAATTTCACTTAGAATTTATCTATTCAGAGATATGTATAGAAGAATGCTAAGATACCAGTGTTCAAGGATGTTCCCCGTAGCATGTGTATAATAGCAAAATATTGAAAACCAACAAAATGTCCATCACTGACAGATTGGTGATTGATTGATTGATTGATTTGCCGCACTGCGCAGCTTGCGGGATCTTAGTTCCCCAAACAAAGATTGAACCTAGGCCCTCAGTGGTGAAAGCATGGAGACCTAACCACCAGACCGCCAGGGAATTTCCAGCAGATTGGTTATTAATGACGGCATGTACTATTATTTATGCCATTTGCCTAATGAGAGAGATATATGGAAAAGACGTTAAGATATATCACTAAGTGTGAAAAGATTACAGAATGGGAAATGTGTTATGATTTATTCTAAATATATATGTGCACATATGCTTGTGTATTCATATAACAAGTCTAGAAAGTTATACACTAAAAATAATGAATTATCTCTGGTTGAATGAGGTAACAGGGGATTTGCTTCTCAATTCTAATATTTCTAAGCTTTTGAAAATTTTAAAATAAACAGACATAGATTACTTATACAATGAGAAAAAATATATTTATATTTAATAGAAAAAAAAAGATAGAGGGATTATGTCTTTCTCCCATTCTTTCCGCTATTTTTTATTTTTAATGCACCCAACAACATGGCAACATTATGAACACAACAAATGGTTTTACCCAAATTTCATTTAAAAAAGAAAAATACTGTAATTGAAGATCACAAATGAGAGGAGAAAATTCATGCCACTGTCACCTGTTGGGATTGTATGCATGTGACAGTTTTTATTTCTATCTTATTCATCTTTTATTATATATTTTCATTTTTTTAAAGACCAACATTGCTGTTGAAGACAGGACATGCACTTTCACTTAAAAGAGAGCATGTTGAAATAAAAAAAATAATTTTACTACTATAGAAATAAGTTAAAAAAATCCCTGCTTTACTGAGCTGCTTTGTGAAGTGGGACTGGATGAGATAATGAATATGCAAACCAACAGAAGGACCCCAGGGCAAATTTCGATGAAGACTTTTGCTGCCTTGAAAATCGCCTTTGTTAAAACCTGAAGACTGAGAGTCCCTTTTCAAAACTTTTTTGACTAGGCAGATGAGAAATCTGATACTTAACAAGAGTAAACAAGGGGCAGGTCCTAGTATTATTTCCCCTGAAATCCCGAAACAGGAGGTGACCTACCCAGGATCACATAGAGTTAGAAACAGAGCCAGGCTTAGAACCCTAGACTCCCAATTCTAAACTTGTTTCCCTTCATTATTTTATGTAATGACTTTAATCCTGAATTCTAGTCCTCTTTCAAATTTAATGTTCTTAAGTATTGCTGCTCACTGTTTTCTTGTTTCTTTTAAAAACCTAAAGAGTCATATACATTTTAGCAACTATTTCTAAAGTTTGCAAAGAATATAAAGATTTATTTCTCTTGAAGTGTTTTTGAGACCTTCTTTTGGACGTTACACCATTTTAAAAAAACCTAGAATTATTCATAATTTGACCTTGAGTAATTAATTATGCTGCTTCTTGCTATTTCTTTCAATGCTGCTCTGAGTATTAAAATATAGTTCAGGGGACTTGCCTGGTGGTCCAGTGGGTAAGATTCTGCATTCCCAATGCAGGGGGTCCAGGTTCGATCCCTGGTCCCCTGGTCAGGGAACTAGATCCCGCATGCATGCCACAACTAAGAAGTCCGCATGCTGCAAGTAAAAAAAAAAAAAGATCCCGCAACGAAGATCCCGCGCGCCGCAACTAAGACCTGGCACAACCAAAATAAATAAGTATTAAAAAAAAAAAAAAAGTTCAAGACACTTAAATAAGTAATGTCCAGCCGGGAGATCCTAATATTAAGCCTTATAACATTGGGCCTTCACGATAAAAACTTTGGCCTTCACCATTAATTCTTTTTTTTTTTTAAACATTAATTATTTTTAAAAAATTAAAGAAAAAATTTAAATTGCAGTATAGTTGATTTGATTTGATTTGATTTATATATATATATAAAATGTATATATATATATTCTTTTTCAGATTCTTTTCCATTATATATTCTATTATATATATTTCATTCCATTCCGTTATATTATATATTGAATATTATATATATTATATGCTTCCCCATTATTACAAGATATTGACTATAGTTCCCTGTGCTATACAGTAGGTCCTTGTTGTTTATCTATTTTATATATAGTAGTATGTATCTGTTAATCCCAAACTCCTAATTTATCCCCCTCCCTCTTCTCCATTGGTAACCAGAAATTTGTTTTCTATGTCTGTGAGTCTATTTCTGTTTTGTAAATAAGTTCATTTATGTCATTTTTTTAGATTCCACATATAAGTGATATATGATATTCGTCTTTGTCTGACTTACTTCACTTAGTATGATAATCTCTAGGGCCATCCATGTTGCTGCAAATGGCATTATTTCATTCTTTTTTCTGGTTGAGTAGTATTCCAGTGTGTGTGTGTGTGTGTGTGTGTGTGTGTGTGTGTGTGTGTGTGTGTATGTATATACATATATACCACATCTTCTTTATCCATTCATCTGTTGATGGACACTTAGGTTGCCTCCATGTCTTGGCTATTGTAAATAGTGCTGTTATGAACACTGGAATTGAATGTATCTTTTTGAATTAGAGATGTCGTCTTTTCCAGATATATGCCCAGGAGTGGGATTGCTGGATCATATGGTAACTCTATTTTTAGTTTTTTAAGGAACCTCCATACTGTTCTCCATAGTTCATAATTAAAAAAAAAAAAAAAAAAAAGATAGGCACAAAATCTCAAGATTCTTCTAAGCATGTAGGTAAGGCAGGAAATGAATATATCCCATGTTGCTCTGAAAACAACCAGGTCCTACCCTTATATTTACACAAGCATGTAGAAGTGACTATTTCCAGGCATTACAGAATGTTCAGTCTGCCAGAATGAGAGTCCAGATTTTGCTCCAAGATTCTTGTCCTCCACAAAGAATCCTGGAAAACAATGAGAAAAAGCCTGGAAAACTTCCAATCTAAAGAAAGCAGAGGAGGCCACAAGAAAGCTTCCTATTTCAATAACTTCACGGTTCTCTGAGATAAATCCTTTTAGGACAAAATTCTAAATGGATATGATTGCATTAAAAAGTATGACAGCCTATTTATTACAAAGCCTACCTGGAATGGCATTTTCCAGAATAGCTCCAATTGAAGACTGAATAAACAGCAAGCAACTAGTAACCAAAATATAAATACAATAAATCCTCTTACTTATATAAATTTATTTTACGGTTTCAGAGTGACTATATGCATATTTGGTCATTTAAGCAATCAAAGCAGAAATTGTGTCATGTCGATAGTGGTGATTTCAAATTACCTGGACTTAACCTTCCTCAGTGGAATTCATAAGATGCTGATGTGAGCCACCATCAAGGACCTTCACCTGGCCTGAATTTCAAAATTAAAAACTCATGTTTGAACACCAACTCTGTCCCACTTTACTAGCTATGTAGCTAAGGTCAGTTTTCAAATCCTGTAAACCTGAAACATTTATTCCACACAGTGGCGATGGCAATTAAATAAGATACTATATGAGATTTATACCCATTTAATATTATCTAATCCATTTACCTTCTCCTAGTTATCTAGGAGCCTATGAGTATAAAAAACAAAAACAGGAGACTTATTTGCTGAATAACATTATAGAACTGAAAACTTGTGACTTAAAAACAAAAACAAACTCTCAGCTAAAAATAGCATCTCAGAAAGATTCCCCTCCTACTGGAAAGTGACATTAGAAACCACAGTCACAAAGAATCTTCTCAAAATATGGGAACTGATGGAGGGCTTGGGTGACTCTAGAAATCTCAAGGAGTGTCTTCTATGCAAGTCCTCACTTTTCAGTCCCACTTGGTCAGAATTTTGCGCTCCAGTCCCCAAAGTTCTTTTCAGAGAGTAGAGTGTCCTTCAGTTCCATCAGAAATACTTAACATATTATATATACAGGTTATGACATTGTGGTAAAAAAAAAAGGTCTATAAGCAGAGAAATCATAGAGACAGCATATTTAAGTTTCCTGATCTGTTCTAAAGTAAAATCACACTTTTTGCTTGTTGGGGGGTGGGGAGGAAAGGGGGCTTTTTTCTCTTCCTCTTTTACATAGATGGATATCCAAGGAACTAAGAATAGATGACTTCCGCTTTTTACGTAGGAGATCTTACCCAAGTAAGAAACCATTCGATTACACAAACATTCCTAGTCCTTCCAGATGTCATTTCTCTCTTTATATTATTTTAAAATATATTGTTATATATTGTGTTTGGCTAGAAATATATTGATTTCTATAAAATTATTTCTAAGATCTTGAGAAAGCATAGCAATTTATATATTTCCTCTTCTCATGTATATTCCTTAATTCAGAAATTAGGAATCATGGCCTTTCATAGTTATTTCTATTTGCCCTGGCTGTTGTGCCTCTGTGTGTGTGTGTGTGTGTGTGTGTGTGTGTGTGTGTGGAGTGTGTCAGTAGAATGAACTTGAGCATTGTAACCAAATTGTCATGTAAAGCCATGGGTTCTGTCCAGAATCTAATTAGAGCACTTTTATCATTATGTTGTCCTTTCAGTTATAAAATGAATATGTTTAGGGAAATCTAATGTACAGATGGTGATTATGGTTAACAATACTGTATTCTATACTTGAAAGTTGCTAAGAGAATAGATCTGGAAATGTTCTCACCACAAAAAAGAAAAGGTAATTATGTGAGGGGATGGACGGTGTTAGCTAACACAATGGGGTAATAATCATTTTGATACATTGGTATCAGATCAAAATGTATGTGTGCCTTAAATTTACACACTATTATATTTCAACTACATCCCAATAAAGCTGAGGAGAGGTGGGGGAAGAATTGTGTGCTCCTGAGATTGGAAGTTTATGAAAAGAATCCTGGTGAGATGGAAAGCACATTTACTTATCTTAAGATCCAAAGAAATACAAAATCAATTAAGAGACCAACAGGATGGGCTACAGATTGGGCTGCAGAAGTCCATGGATGGAACAGACTGAAATAAGGTCAAACTAAGCTCTGGGGCTGGTAGGTTCAAGTCCCTGTCTAGACTATAAATAAAGCTCAGGATATTCCTTCAGGGTGTCTGCTGAGAATCCAATGAATATTCCAACCCCCCAAATTACATGGGAAGATAATCCCCAAATTTGGGTAGTTTGAAAAGATAGTTTCTTTTTTAAGTATTCTCTTTCAACCTGGAGAAGAATTTGAATTAGGTATAGAAATGTTTAAGACAATCCAGTCTCCAGGATTAACATTTGGGGAGGAGATGGTATATGTTTAATATTCTCTATACTCTATAGTGTTTAAGAAATTCTGAAGTGGAAAATTTTGGGGGCTACATGTTATTCTATGTAGTTAATATTTAAGAAAATTAGGCCTAAGTTTAAATGGGAGTTACTAGGCCAACCCCTCCCCACTGGACTCCTGAGCAGCTGACTCTCCAAAGCTCCTTTTCCCTATCTCTGCCCTCCTCCTCAAGTACAAAAGTAATCTAAACGGTGCATCGTTAACTTGTTTAAGATCTAGTCAGAGGGGAGCCTCTCACATCCCCACTACAAGACAATACAATGGTGGTTATTCTGAAGGTGTGTACACTGATGCCCCACAGTCTACAAAAAGCCAGCTCAGAGCGTTCCACGGGCCCTCCCCAAATACCCAATTAATCAGCACTGCTCCTTCACAGAGATAACTAACATTAGACGTCCCGTTTATTCACTTACTTATTTTACAAAAGCTCTGAAAGCATTTAAAATTTGTCTACCACGTGTGAATTTTGTTAGGATTGGGAGCAAATTATGCTTCCTCTGTCTTGCAAAAATATGACAGAAATAAAACCCAAATCTTCCTTTTACCAATAAGTCCAAACAAATCAAACAAGAAAAGGATGAGAAAATACAATTTTTACACATTCCAACAGAAGTTTGGTTTTGTTTTAATTTTTTTAATTGCTAAGTGCATGGAAATCAACGCACTTTCTTGTTTCCAACTCTTCTGTAAATGCCTGACCTCGGCCTGTTATGGGCACAGAAATACCTCTAAATTCTCTCAGATCGCACGGTGCTAGTTTAAAAAAAGTTAACAGTGAGTGAGGCTAGCAGTGCTTCTCAGACTTTAAGGTACATACGAATCCCCTGGAGATGTTGTTATAATGCAGATTCTGACTCAGTAGGTCTGGAACGGGGCCTGAGAGTCTGCATTTCTAGTTCCCAGGAGATGCAGGTGTTCTTGGTCCCCTGATCTCACGTCGAGTAGCGGGGGTGGTGGCCATGACGTAGACTGATCTAGAACTAGAAAGTTTCGTTTTGGTCTGGAGGCAAAAATGTAGAAGGCAATCTCTGCCAAGAAAGATAAGTTTGTTCTGTACGTGTGTGACATTTTCCTTTCTTAAAAAACATTGGGGGAGGGTGCACTTTTTCACAAGTCATACTGATACTGACAGGTCTCTCTTCTATTTGAAAATCTCCCCCCTTTTCTTGGATCTTTGTCTTTCAGCGTATTAATGGTGATGGCCCTGGAAATCGCCCAGATCTCTTGAAATATGGGACCCACGAAAAAAAGAAAATGATTCTATGACTGAGGTGGGAGCCAGCGCACTTTGGCTTAGTGGCTATTTATTTAAATAAACTCCTCTGGTAATAAACCTTTAGGGCAGGGAGGCTGAGTTTTGAGGCTGAGATGAAAGAAAACACTGGCTGCAGAAACAATGACCAAAGTCATTCAGTCGTCACTTCAATGCTGGTGATGGAGATGCAGGTGTCCAGCAAGGCCTGACAGCAACATCCCTTGGGGTTAGTTACGACACAGGCATCAAAGAGGGCCACCTCGAAGCCCAGCTGCCAGGAGGAAAATGATAGCCAAAGGAAAAAACAAGGGTGGGGTCCCTGTGACTAGACAAAATGTACCCTCACTTTCATCAGGAGGGAGGATCAGCGGGGCCGACCACAGAGCCCTTGGTTAGGGCTCCGGAGGACTCAGATTAGAGAGAGAGACAGTGTGTGTGTGTAAGGAGAGCGGTGGGAAGGGGAGCCCTCACTGTACAGATTTTTGTAACAACTGGATCAAAACAACTCAAGAGGAGACTGTGAACAGAGCCATCCTGGGCAAGTTCTACATTTTGCCACAGAAACCAATATTGTTATTACTACCAAATGCTTCCTCCCTTTGTTCTTCTGAGCCAACCTTTGTCCCTGTCGCTCAGACATTAATTTTCCTAGTTAGGACACTTTGAGTTCTAGAAGGGTGACCCGATGAATAACTGGAGGCTTGGCAAGAGATGATTACCACCCCACGTGCGAAACCACAGCGTCTGCCCACCAGATAGAACCGCACGCTTGGAAAGTAGAAATCTGGGGTTTCTAGAGATCAGACCCCCCTGGGACAGAAGGACTTCAGAGGGGCTGCTGCCGTCCTGGAAGGGGGGAAGGGCAGGAATGATTTTAAAAATCCTTGTTTGTTTTAATTAATTAATGTTTTATGTTTGGTTGCATTGGGTCTTTGTTGCTGCTCGCAGGCTTTCTCTATTTGCGAAGAGCGGGGGCTACTCTTCGCTGCGGTGCGCGGGCTTCTCATTGCGGTGGCTTCACTTGTTGCAGAGCCCAGGCTTTAGGCGCACGGGCTTCAGTAGTTGTGGCACGCGGGCTCAGTAGATGTGGCTCTTGGGCTCCAGAGCGCAGGCTCAGTAGTTGTGGCGCATGGGCTTAGTTGCTCCGCGGCATGTGGGATCTTCCCAGACCAGGGCTCGAACCCGTGTCCCCTGCATTGGCAGGCAGATTCTCAACCACTGCGCCACCAGGGAAGTCCCACAGCTACTGCTCTTGGTCTATGGGATCGGACAACTCATGTTCCCCCGGCACAAGTTAAGGCTGATTTATTTAAAATAGTCATCTGTTGAGCATCTTCTCCGTGCCAGGTGCAGGAAGGAGAGCGGGAGACACAGAGAACGTGGCCTTCTCCTCACTGAGCTTATAGTCTAGGTTGGGAGACTGATAAATAAATACAAATACCGCCACCCAGGAAATTAAGCAACTACAGTTTCTGACCTGTTATAAAGAAAGCAAGCAAGGAATGGCTATGAAGAGGGAAAACTATTTCAGATGAGGTGGCGGAGAAGTTCTCAAGGGCATTTCAGGAAGGATCTGGAAGATAAGAGAGATCACCCTCCACAGAGTCTAGGGCAAGTACAAATAAGGGCTAAAGCTTTGAGCAAAGAAAGAGCTGCATGTGATCTGGAAACAGAGAGAGGGATGCTTGGATGCTTGGATGTTGGACTTCAAAGATCTAGGGTCAAACCACGACCCCACTGTCTACCAGCTTTGGGCCTATACTCTTTAGCCCCGGGATTGAGGTTGTAAGATACAGTGGTTAGACCTGTTGTCTTCATCTTGATGGCCACTGAGATGAGATGGTCAATCTCATATTTCACCTGACTTCTATTTTGGATACTTACTGCTGTTTCCTACACTATACGGAGACATTTTCCATTTCTGAGGAAGATAAAGTTGTCTTTTACACTCACACTTCTTGGTTCTAATATTTTAATATTGCCACCTCTTCCTTTCAAGATCCTGACAGGTTTCCCGATCCTATATCAGATCTTTATTTCACTGTTCTATTACTTGGTTGGACTGAAAAAGATACCAATTCACCTGGACTCGGATTTTAATAACACATTTGGCTCTGTATATTCATTTCTGCTGCCACTAACAAATGCCAGCCTCTGTGAATTTCTTAAACCGCCACTTAGAGATTGAAGGATACCACCTAGTGAATACTGAAAAAGCTTGAATCAAAATTTCTTTTATAGTTGTATCATTTCTCTGTGAGTCCCATTAGCACGGCTCCTACCCCCCCTTCAATATTTATTTATTTATACGTTGAATGGATGTATAACACACAGACAGAAAAGAGTGTGATGCGTTTTCACAAACTGAGCACACCCACACAAAGAGCCCCCAGATCAAGAAAGGGAAGGTTATCAACAACCCAGAAACCCTTCCATGACTTTTTAGTCACTAACTCCTCCCAGTGTAATCATTATCAGGACTTCTAATAGCACAGACTAGTTGTGCCGCCTTTAGAGCTTTTTATAGATGAGAGCACATACTCTGTACTCTTTTTGTTTTTTGAATTTTTTTTATATGGCAGGTTATTAGTTATCTGTTTTATACATATTAGTGTATACATGTCAATCCCAATCTCCCAGTTCATCCCACCCCAACCCTGCCCCGCTCGCCCCCCGCTGCTTTCCCCCCTTGGTGTCCATACGTTTGTTCTCTACATCTGACACACTCTGTGCTCTTGTATCTGACTTGCTTCACTCCGTATTGTCATACTGACCCGTGTTTTGTCGTCTGGATGGTTGTAGATCATTTATTCTGGGTACTGTATAGGATTCCACGGTGGGAATAGACAGCAATGTACTTATCCTTTTTACAGTTGTCTTTGCATATTCTCTGAGCAATTAATTTGAATACACACCCCTCAAACCCCTTTCCACCATCCACTCATTCTCCTTCTAAGAAGTACACAGTTACTGATTTCTTAAAAAACCCTTTTTTTAAAAAAAATTTCTTGGAACTGCCGTGTTTTATCAGTGTTAAAATTACAACTTTATAACCACATCCTAAATGATGGACGGCTGTCCTAACAATACCAATCATATATGTCCATTACTCTACAGTTTATACCATATATATTTTTAAATGTACTGTCTCACTTATTTAATCTTCTCCCAAACTTATGAAGTAGGTACAGGGTTAGGACTAGCATTTAACAGATGGGCTACCTGGACCCCAGGGAAGTCCTTTGCCTAAGAAGATACTAGGTTTTAAGTGGCAGAGCGGATTTCTGGCTCTCAACCTTGGAATCCTTCCTGCACTCGGGAATCGAAGTTAATATCTGACAGCAGCGTTGTGAAAACTGACAAAATCTGTATCAGGGCTTCCCTTCCTCCCCTTGGCCACAGCTCTCT
The DNA here is from genome assembly GCF_028021215.1 of Eschrichtius robustus. NCBI lineage: Eukaryota > Metazoa > Chordata > Mammalia > Artiodactyla > Eschrichtiidae > Eschrichtius > Eschrichtius robustus. Next base: position 84,653,979 of record NC_090837.1, read on the forward strand.
AAAGGCCGGGTGCCTGAGCCCAGGCCTCCTTTAGCTCCACCTCCAAGAGTCCTTGGAGCCTGGAAAGGAGACGGCGAGACTCTTGGTTTCCGATCCCACGCTCCTTTCCCGCCAGAATTTTATTTAGTCACATACATTTTGATATTTGCTCTCGCATGTTTCCCAAGAGACAGATCAAAAAAAAAAAACAACAAAGTCACCTGACGATGAACTGATGACTCCCCTCGCCATCACTCCTCAGCCTACTCTGTGTTTGTTGAGGTCTAAGGCTCAGAAAGTGATTCATTTCCTCTTTTTCTTTTAGTTTCCTTTCTCTGCCTGTTACCTTTTTCCTTTCTCTGCAGAACTCAGCAAAGCGATCCTGTTTATAATCGACGAATGCCGGGTGGAGTTTGGCCTGTCATCCTTATGCTGGAGCAGCTATTTGAGTTTTCCCAGGCGGGGCTTCTGTGTTTGGGGTGAGGCACGTGCGCATCGTAAATGTGAACCTTCAGGGTGGAAGGGGCTGGCACTTTCTTGCCCTGCCCTCCTCATTCTGGGAATACTGGTGGGGGGAGGCAGGTGGAGAAGGATCCAATTGTCCTGAGTCTTCTGGATAGGACGCCCATTGAAGTAGCCCATTTGCCTGTATTATTCGATTTCTTACTCCTCCCGGCCCACCCCCCCAAAAAAAGCCCTGTAAGGGAGGTAGCATTATTATTCTCCCTTCCCCAAATAGGAAACCTCGGCCCAGAGAAGTGAAGTGACTTGTTTAAATATACATATCAAGTAAATAGTGAAGCTGGCAAACAAATTAAAAAAAAAAGGCATAAGAGAACTTCAAACAAAATTTCCCCATTAACCTGACTTGTGTCTATGTAGTGTAATTCTTTGAGACTTAGATCATTATGTCCGATCATTAACTATTGTCAAAGAAGATAAAACTGATTATTCTAGCATTTCAACCACCACCCCAAATTTGACAGATTTTTAAAAAATCCCCTGGGGGTTTTGATGAAGATGAGGATGAAGATTGGCCCTGGGTAACAGAAGCATCTAAGATAGTCTGGAGGAAAGGTAGCAATGAAGGAGAAGGGGGCAGTCCTGGCCTTGGGACATGTGCAGCTCTATTTTAGGGGACCCATAAGACAATAAGTGACCTGTGGTACCAATGAGCCACAGAAAGTGGGATACAGACCTGTTTGCATGGACAATGGAGAAATATCTACAAATTCTTCAGCAAAGGAATGAATGTCAAGGAATTGGTGTTTTATAGGCAGACTGAAGGGTGAGGGGGCTCCACTGGCAGCGAAGGACAGGCCTCCAGGTAGAAGACTTTTGCAATAAAATCAGAGTGAAATCACACACTCTGTAGGCAGAGGAATTTGAGGACGAAGGTTAAACCCAAAGGTCATTTTGAAGAAAGATGTACTAGGATTGATGACAGCTTGAATACAGGGGATAAAGAAGACGTGAGAAGTCAACCGCTGATTGTGGTTTCCAGTGTTCTACTCTGGGAGGATGGAATACTTATGACTTGGGTTTCTGTAAACGTGAGCTTGAAAGGACGGATACCTAACTTCCAGGGGTGCCGTGAAACTTTCTCTAAGGCTTTACTCCAGCCTTCTCTGGGCCTTGCATCATACCTAGGAGATGGGGAGGGGGAGAGGGAGGGAGAGGCGTGCTAGAATCAGATCAGTCCCTCCACACATTCAAAAAAGAGGGATCTGAGGAAGGGCCAGTGCCCTGGTGCTTCTGTCACCTCTGCTGCAGACCCTGGATCAGACCCTGGTCCGACCTCAGCCTTTGTTCTTCAGGAGTTCTGTTGTCTACTGACTTTGTTCATAGTGTTATTTTACTGACCCAAAGTTTTACATTTCTAGGAAATCAAATGTGTCCTTGGGACTTGGTATTCACAGCTCAATCCAATTCTAAGATTATAGGAATATTCACCCATGATTGTTTCAAGTACTTTTTAATGTGTCCAATATTTATATTTAAACCTGTGAACCCTTTGGAGTTCGTTTTGATGCAGATAATGAGATAGGAATCAGACTTTTTTTTTTTTTTCATGGATGTATAGTCAATCACCTTACAACTGTTTATGGAGTAATCTACCTTGTTTCCATTGAATTGAAATACCAGCTCCATCATATAATTTATTCTCACCTGTTTTGAGGCCTGTATCTTTAACTCTTTGCTCTGTTCACCTATTGGTCATCATACTTTTGTCATTACATCTGCTTTAGAATATTTTAATAAATGAAAGGGCTAGTTCTCAATTTGGTACATTCCTCAAGAAATCTCCCTGGGACTTTAACTGGCACTGTGTCACATTCACAGAATCATTGGACAGGGTCCTCTCATCCAGGAGTAGCTCTTCCTTCAAGTCCTTCAGGACACAACCAGGATTCTCCATTCAGATTTTGCATATGCCTTGAGGAGTGCATAAATATATTTTTTTGTATTAGAAATGGGTGGTATTTTTTAAAACATTATATTTTCTATGCAGTTATGGTTGGACTATCAGAAGGCTATTTTAGAATACTGATGTGGTGTCTAACCTGAAATCTCTTATGACTTCTAATGGCTCTTCTTTCTCACTCTTTGTCCTGCTAAGAACATCAGGGTGGTGGGGCTGCTGGTTTCACTCTGGCCACCTCTCTATCTCATTTTCTCTCTCTCTCTCTCTCTCTCACACACACACACACACACACACACACACATTCCCATCTGTCCTCTTCCTCACAAGGATAGCTCCTCTCCCCTGTCCTATCTGGGAATAAGAACCAATGAACAAACGCTCACTCCCTTTTTTCCCTTCGGCTCTGGCACGGTTTTTTTTTTTTTAACATCTTTATTGGAGTATAATTGCTTTACAATGGTGTGTTAGTTTCTGCTTTATAACAAAGTGAATCAGCTATACGTATGCATATATCCCCATATCTCCTCCCTCTTGCGTCTCCCTCCCACCCTCCCTATCCCATCCCTCTAGGTGGTCACAAAGCACAAACCTGATCTCCCTGTGCTATGCGGCTGCTTCCCGCTAGCTATCTATTTTACATTTGGTAGTGTATATATGTCCATGCCACTCTCTCACTTCGTCCCAGCTTACCCTTCCCGCTCCCCATGTCCTCAAGTGCATTCTCTACGTCTGCGTCTTTATTCCTGTCCTGCCCCTAGGTTCTTCAGAATCTTTTTTTTTTTTTTTAGATTCCATATATATGTGTTAGCATATGGTATTTGTTTTTCTTTCTGACTTACTTCACTCTGTATGACAGACTCTAGGTCCATCCACCTCACTACAAATAACTCAATTTCGTTTCTTTTTATGGCTGAGTAATATTCCATTGTATATATGTGCCACATCTCCTTTATCCATTCATCTGTCGATGGACACTTAGGGTGGCACGTGGTTTTTCATATTTGATTTGACTCTAGGGGCATCTGGAGACCCCCAAAAGACTTTAGAGCAGGGAAGGAATTCTATCTTTTAAAAATAAAAATCTGACCACTCTGGAGGCAGTGTGGACAATGGATAGAAAGATTTTAAAAAGAGACAAGGGAAAATTAGCATTAAAGAAAGTCAGGCTGGCTGCAGTGACTATAGATGAAAGAGGGGCAAGTATGGAGGGGAAGGCCAGGGAGGAGCCCTGCTGTGGCCCAGGTGCAGGAGGGACTGGCCCAGAATGTGGAGAGCAAGGAAGAGCCTCCAGGGACGTTCAGGATGACTTCATATAGATTGGCCGTGAAAGTGCTATAGAGGGAGGGGAGGAGGGTGGGTCCCGGGTCTCCTGCTTGAACATCTGGAGGGGGTCTCGGGGATGGTGCTCTGTATGGAGACTTCAAATCTGGAGGTTGAGTGGATGCTCTATGAGTTCACTTTTGAAACATACAAATTTGAAGTTTGAGAACATGGAAGTGGATGTGGGGAAATTCCACACTGAGGTTTGGAATGTGGGTGGTACAGGGACGAAATCTCTGAGAACGGGCTATGAGAATGCTGGAGACTGTGTAGGGGGAGAGGCATGAGTCAGTGAGCTTGCAATGGCCTGCTCCAGGATGGGGAGCAGCAAAGGGGACCCAGGAGGGCCAAGAGAAGCAAGAGGAACAGTAGAAAGCTTGGGACAGCGTTAATTCCTAAGGGTGCTCATTCTAGCCTCTCCCTCTGAGCGTCTAAACTTTTAGATATGGAGGTTGATTGTTTTTTTGTTTTTTGTTTGTTTGTTTGTTTTTGGCTGCACTGCGTGGCTTGCAGGATCTTAGTTCCCTGACCAGGGATCGAACCCAAGCCCCCTGCAGTGGAAGCGGGGAGTCCTAACCACTGGACAGCCAGGGAAGTCCCTGGAGGTTTACTGTTAAAGAGAAATACTTTAATAGAAAAACAAGAGGCAGAATTTAAATACCCAGTGTTTGTGATCTCTTCTGATTCATGGTCAAGCTTTCTTATCAACCAATGACTGTGATGAACTAGGTGTAGATTAAGAAGGTTTGGATTACAGTGGTGACTAGTTTACTTATTAGCACTGTGAATTTAGGCAAACAACTTAACCTCCTTCAGCTTTGGTGTTCTCATCTGCTCTGTGACTAGCCCCATGGGTCCAGGCACTGGGGATAGCGGAGAACAAGCCTATAAGGTCTGAGCTCACATGGAGTTTGACTTCAAAAGGGGAAGTAGATGATAAACAAGTCAGTCAACTAAACACAGTCGATTTCATGGTAGATAGTCCTTTGGAGGGTAGGGACGGGCAATTTGAGACAGGACAGTCAGGGGGTGCTTTCTGAGAATATAGCATTTGTTCTGAGACTTGTGTAGCCAGAAGGATCTAGACAAGGAAAGATCAGGAGAAAGCATTCTAGGCAGAGTCAAGGGCAAGGGCAAAGGCTCAAAAGCAGGAAGCAAACTGAGAGTTTGAGGAGGACGGCCAGGGGAGTCCCAGTCAGAAGCATTCCCGCTAACGGGAATCCAAGGCTGACAGTTCTGTATCAGTGATACTCAATCCACTTTGTGGGTGCAGTTAGATTAGATTAGGCACGAATGAGGGTAATTAAGAATTCAGCCTCCCTCATTTTCCAAGTCTAGGCAGCGTGAAATTGTATCCCCTTCCAGAGGAAGCAACTATTGATTACCCACACAGCTGGATAACAGTTCTGCTTGCATCAGTAATGCTCAAAGCTTCCGGATGCTCAAGACATCTTCTAATTCCCTGTTTCCCTCTTCTTACCAATTGTGTCTTTGTTTTACCTCTTCTGCCTCTTCTGGATCATGATTACCATGCATTTCAGCTCTGCCTCTGCCCCATTCACAGGGTATAAGCTCTGGGTCAGTTGTGTATGTATTATTATTGTTTTTATCCTTTTTTCCTAAGCGTATTTATCCTGAAGGTGCAGGTTTCTTTTGTCTCCTGATGATAATTAAGAGGTCTTTTCCTTTTTCTTCCCCTATCTAAATTGTTTAAATTGTGAACTACAACACTAAACCGGGAAAGTATACAAAGCACAAATTATTTTCACTTAGCTATTTTGTAAAAATATTTTCATGTGTCACATAATTGCACAATAAATTATAATCCATTTTCAATTATTTGCTACTAATTCATATATATTTTATTTTTTTCACTAGAGTGTAAGCTACTTGAGGTCAAATATCACTTCTCAAGTGCCTTTTCATCCTCTCCATTAGTGTACCAACATTATCATAGAAGTTTGTTAAAATGTGTGTTTCCAGGCTAGGACCCCACAGATTGTGATTCACTAACCTGAGGTCAGGCAGGTCTGCATTTTAAATAAGCTCATCAATTGATTCTGAGGTTATATTTGCACAGATTACACTTGGACAATCATTGCTTTCTAACTCTTAAACAAGACTGAATTACCTTCCTAGTAGTTACTCATTGACAACCTAAAAATCATTTTGTTTATCATTAGATATTCTGCATTCTAATTAACATAGCATTTACTAATAGCTTCTTCAATGAAATGCTCTAAACTAGTTGGATTTACTTACTTGTTGAAAATCAATAATTCAGATAACAAATGTATAGGTAGTCCTGACCTATTTCCATCATTCCGCTGATGCTTGTTGAACCGTTCCACTGCCTGTTTCTTGCAGTTAAAAAAAGTACAAACATGCTTGATGATCATTATCTGTGATAATCCAAAAAAAAAAAAAAAAAAAAAATCCAAAAAGAATTAGCAAACAGAGGAGAATAAAATAAAGAACAGAAACCTTGGGAAATTAAAAAAGGTTTTTCCTCTGTTTTCCATATTTTATAAGTTGCACTAATAGAAATTATATTTACTTTCAAGCTCCATCAAAGCATTTCTTGAAATCTTGTTTGGCTTTGTGAGTGGGAAGCCTAGGGGTGGGGGGTGGATGAGGGGTGAGGTGTCACACCACAATCTTCAACTAAGAATGTGTGGTGGGGTACACACGCTTTTTGTGCCTGACGGATGTTCTAAACCTGTTCCCTCAGACGTCATTTTATTTCTTATCTTATCTATATTGCTTTTGACCTTTATTTCAGGCTGCTTCAAATCCATTGTCAAGTTTACTAAAGTCTTTTTGATTTGTAAATGTGCAAATTGCAAACAGGATGAAAAAAAATATGTATAGAACTTTTTTATAAGGCAGTTGATAAAGGGGGATGTCAGGGGTTGGACGGTGTCTCTCTCAGAAAGATATGCTGAAGTCCTAATCCTCCATTTCCCCCTCATCCTCCAACCTGTGAATGTGACTTCATTTGGAAATAGGGTCTTTGCAGATGTAAAATTAGGTCATACTAGATTGGGGTGAGCCCTAATCCAATGATTGATGTTTATATAAGAAGAGGGAAATTTGGACACAGACACACAGGGGAGAAGGCCATAAAAAGACGGAGGCAGAGATAGGGGTGATGCATCTAAAAGTCAAAGATTGCCAAGGATTACTGGCAACCAGCAGTAGTTAGAAGAGGCTAGGATTTCTCCCCTATAGGCTTCAGAGAGAGCACAGCTCTGTGGACACCAAATTTGATTTCAAACTTCTAGCCTCCTGAACTGTGTGGGAATACATTTCTATTGTTTTAAACCACTCAATTTGTGGTACTTTGTTATGACAGCCTTAGGAAACTAACATAGGTGAAAATGTCAATTACACTGACAAATATCAAGTCTTGCTCTGATAGAATTTGGTCCTATTCTAGTCAGGAAATATGGGAATTTTAATAAAGACAGGGTTGAAACAGGGACTGTCTTTGCTGACACTACCATCTTGTATGAGAATTACCATAATGTATACCTTGATCAGTCACACTGTCTCCGGTCTTAGCTTGGTTAATCTAGTCACGCTGCAGCCAGAGTGAACTTTCTAGAGTTTGATCATATCACCCACGTGCTTAAAACCTTCAGTGGTGCCCCCATTGTCCCCACAATAATGCGCAAACTCCTCAGGTGGCTTCTCCCTCCCCACCCCCCGACTGCTCTTCAGTCTCTGCATGGAACATACTTCTTCCCTTTGGCCTCACTGCTTGGCCAACTCCTATTTATGCCTTGGGTCTCTATGGAGATGCCTTTCCTGCTTAATTGCCCTCCCAGGCAGTCCCACAGTCTGCCATAATTTCCCTGGCACAGCCCTGATGTACATCTTTTTGCATCTGCCTGTATACTCACCTGTATCGTCCTCTAGACTTGCTCCTCAAAGTGGTATCTATAGACCAGAAGGATCACCGAGTTTGAGATGCAGAATCTCAAGCCCAGCCAGATCTCCACAATCAGATGTGTATTTGAACAAGATACTCAAGTGATTCTTAGGCACACTGAATTTGCGTGGTACTGGTCTCTTCAAGGTAGGTTCCATGGGGGTAGGAAGCATTGTCTCCCCAGAACCCAGCACAGTGTCTGTCTTAAAATAGAGATTGAAATGATCAATGCATGAGGCTGATTTCATGTTAACAAACATGCTATACAGGAAAAAACCAAGTCCCCTTTTATCAGAATAAACAGACTCAGGCCTACAGCCTATACATTTTGTCAAAGTCTTCCTTTAAATTCCCCCTCATTCATCTCTCATATCCTCATTTCCTACCAAATCTTATTTTCTGCATGAAAGAGATGAATGACTATTCTATTAGTAATCATGTCTACTATTTTGTTTTGTTTTGTTCTTAGTAATTTTTTTAACACTCTAAGTGACAACACAGATGTGGCTAGATTTGCACTGTCATTTTCGAACTTGTCCATGAAAACTAAAACCTGGTAACAGTTTTAAAAATTGTCTTCACCAGTCCTTTAAAAAAAAATGAAATAACAGGGGATTCTAATGCTTCATGATAAATCATTATTTTGTCATTCTCTGGGTCCAAATAGTTAAGAAAGCCTTTTCACACACAGCTTCTAATTCTCTTAATATAATGTTAGATCTGAAAAAGAGTTTATGGACCATCTCAGATTCAAAATCTTAACAAGTCCTCCATAAATGGCTGATTTGACCCATCTCTGAAGCGCACCTTCTAATCTTCTCTCCTCCCTTTTCCTTCCAGGGAGTTAAATTTGCAATTCCCTAAAAGTCACAACTTGCCTAAGGTTTGCATCAAGTATGGGTCATGTGGCTAATGACCTTTCCTAATGATAATGTTAGAGGTCAAGATTGACACACCCTTTGTGGGTAAACATGATATGATTTGTTTTTCTTTCGTTGAATGTATATATTGCATTTCAGGGTGCATGGTTTGATGAGAAGTTTACTAATTTATCCAATCAAGAAGCTAATGGTGTTACTTAAGTACTGTCAGTCAAAATGAGCCTTGAGAATGGTTTTGGGACACCGGGTTCAAGACAACAGCTTTCTAGGCAGAATCTCTGCTGGGCTTCCTGTGACATGTAGTGGTAACTCCTGAATTTTGTCCACTCTTAACCCTATGTGTTTACCACACTCAAAGCTAAGTTGCTTAAATTCAAGAGTAGTTTTGTTCCACGCTTACAGCATTGTCTGTACTTCTGCAGGACCAAGCCACAAATACCTGCAGGTTTGTGTTGATTGAGTGATTTAAGGTAAATAAACAAGTTCAAATGCCTACTGGGGCCAGATAATGTAAATGAGAAAAACAAACAGCAGGGAGTGTGGCCAACCAAAGAGCTCCGCCCGACGTCTAAGGGCAGCCGCTGCATCCTCGCTTCTAGCCGGCTCCGCATGTTCGGAAAACGAATCTTGGGTTTTGAGCTAATGATTTCCCAAAGAACGCCAGAAATCCCAGCTTTTAATGCAGTCTTTCAATGTTTAAATGTTGGTAACCAATTCAGATTTTCACAAGGCCAATACTGTGAACCGAACCAAGACCTTCCAGGAAGCCACGCAGCTCTCAGCAACCAATGTGCAACCTCTGCATTATATAGCTCAGATGAAAAAAAACCGCTCATTTTCTAAGAAACTGTGATTCCTGGGAAGGCCACAGAGGGTAAGAGGTCTTGCTCAGTATGGGCCTGCCTGGGTTCAGATCCTGCCACTGCTCTCTGCCTATGTGAGCTTGCGCAGCTCCATCTCTATAAACCTCAGTTTTCACACCTGCAAAGTGGCCACGATGGTAAGAATGTCCGCTTGGTCGGGCTCTTCTGAGGACAGAGTGAGAAAATGTCTGAGGAAACCCTCAGCACGAAGCCCTCAGTATCTGTTGCCTAGCCCGAATGACTCCTTCTCTTTAGAATAATGGAATTATTCAAGGGTCAGCCAAACATCGGGCAAATAACTTCATATTCCCAAATATCTCGTCCCTCCCTCCACGAGGGCATCTGAAAGTTGTCTACATGATGACCTACTGTTTTTTGTGTTACTAAGCATCTGGAACGAGCAATGAGACCTACCCAGGGGGGAATATGCTCTTCTTTCAAAATCACAGTCGTCACCCGGGCGGAGAACTGGCCACTTCTCCCATCCACTTTCCTTCTCTCTCCCCCCGCCCCCCTTCCCCAAGTCCAAACAGTGTTTGCTCCCAAGCTGCAGGGTTTCAATTTACAGTTAACTTCCCAGCAGTTTCAGTTTCAATCTGGTACTTTTCTCCCTTGGCTTCCGGCACCATTTCTATTGTTATTAAGTGTTCTCTTCGTTTCACTTCCCTGGAACTTCCCACGCTCTCCGAGTCTGAAAACTGTCCTTTCCCGAACTCTTTCCGGGGTTTGTTTACGAAAGTCTCTAATTGCCCGTTTATGATAGGGACGAAGCTCCAGGCCTCTCCGTCCCCAACTTTCCCGCTAGGAGAACCTTTCTCCGCTCGCGACTCCTAGACCCCGCCGCGCCTGCAGCTGACCCGTTGGTCAAGAAAGTAGTGTAGGGGCCGGGCCGGGTCCCCACCCCGCCGATCGGCGCCGCCGCGGGTCGCCAGCGGGTCCCGGCAGGTCGCGCGGCGCGGCGCGGCGCGGCGCGGGGTTCCCCGCGGGCCCGGCCCGGACGCCCGCTCCCTCCCGCCGCGGTGGCCCGCGGGGGCGGGGACAGGGGCGGGCCCGGCGTCAAGTTTCGCTACGTCACCGGGAAGTCCCCATCTGATCGGAGCGCGGGCAGCGGCGGGCGCCCACACCTCCGAGTTTCCTGGCGGTGGACAGTGTGGGGTCTCCAGCTCCTGCCCGTCCGCCCCGCGCGCAGCCCGAGTCCTGCAGACCCAAGTGCCAGGGTTGGAGGACTGAGTTCCCGGACTCCGCAGCACAGTTCCCGGCGGCTGCTTCCAGAGATGCCTGGAAGGAGGGCTCGTAAGAGCGCTCAGCAGAGCCCGACGCGGGCCCCGGCAGGTAGGGAGCATCTGGGGCTCGCGGAGATCCTGGCCGAGGCGGGGGCCGGGGTCGAGGTCTTGGTCGGGCCAGGGTCAGCCCGTCTGCTCAGGGTCTCAGAGTCGGGCCCGGTCTGCTCCCTTGCACGTGCTTTAGGGACGCCTCCAGGAAGTTCTTCGGGGGTTTAACCCCGGACCGTGGAGAAGGCGGGGGAGGGAGCCGGGTTTGGGATCGGGATGCAGCTGCATTTGAGCGGATGCCAAAAGCCGCCTTGCATCCCCACTTGCCCTGTCCCGGGGCCACGGGGAGAAAAAGCGCAAGTACCGGCTACAGCCACGCGGAGAAAGTAATTGTCGCGGCAGGTGGGGCCGGGGCCGAGAGAGGCTCCGGGAGACACGGCCTCCCGGCGCTTCCTGAGACAGGCCCGCTTCCTCCGGAGTCCAGGCTCTGGTGAGTGCCCTGCTCTAATCTCTCTGTTTCACCAACAAAAGCTGTAATGACGCTTGGTACGATCACAGCTTTTCCACAAAGGACTGTTGGAGGGTTACGGAGGCCCCGCAAGGAACACCGAGGTCAGAAGCCTAGACAGTCTTGCTTCTTTGTTAAAAGTATAACATTTTAACAATCCCTAATTAGTTACAGAATTGGGATAGGAGGAGAACAGCAGTTTGTCCGCAATGTTTTTTAATCCATCCATTCCAACGCCCTTCCCCATCACATGTAGCCCCATCGAATAACTTCAGGTCGGTAGCAAAGAAGGCAAGTTAAGACCGTGGGCTGGAAATCTGTGTGGTTCATACTGCTGTTACATCAGACGGTATTAGGCCCCTTTTAAACTTAGTGTAATTTTATAGAGCCCATGGGGCGTGCAAAGGAAGTGGTGCATTGCCAATGTGACCGTGGCGAAATTGGCACCAGGCTGCTCTCTCTAGCTCTTGTTTGGGAGGGAAAAAGCTTTGTCTACCTTTCGTGAAGTTCGAGAGTTCTGGCTGTGTTGCGAAAAACCGCATAACCTTCACGATCCAACTTAGTCCCCATTAATAAGGGACAGCAGAAATGTCCCTCTTAAACTTGATTAGATAGTAAGACCTGTAAAAAAAATTGAGATATAAGTGACATATAACACTGTATTAGTTTTAGGTGTATGACATAATGATTTGGTATATGTGTATATTGTGACATGATTACCGTAATAAGTTAACATCCATCACCACACATGGTTACATTTATAGATGTAACAAAAAAGATTAAGGAAACAACTAGGTGCTATTTTCTTTTCTTTTCTTTTCTTTTTTTTTGATGAGAGGGATAATTTTTTCTCTTACAATTCAGGGCTTCTAAAATGGTAGCCTGAATGATAATTGTTTTTTTAGGATTGTATGTTAATATATCCCACTCACTGAAAAGAACTTGTTAGGGATTATGAATTTTTTTTTTTCTTTTAGGAATTACAAAAATTTAACCCAGCTCTTGTAAAAAGAGAAATTGGTTAAAATGTAGGTTTAAACATCCACTTTAGTATATATTTACAGTTTTAATTTATTTTGAGCCTGAATAGGGTATTTGCAGGGTCTGTTTACAAAATAAATCAGATTTTAATTTGTAGTCATAATGATTTTTAGTGATCATAATCATGATATTGAAGTGTACCAAAAAGAAGCTGAATTGCTCTTTGAAATATACAAGAAAATTGTAATTATGGATCAGTATAGGTTTGGTGTTAACTTCATTTACTTTAAAAGTTTACTTAGAAATTAGATTATAAACATTACTTTTCCCTAATATTCAGTTTATTGCAATACCTTAATCATAAAAAATAGTAAACATGTGAATTAAACATTAGTTTGTTTTGTGCTTCACTCATTTCCATAGAGGCAATGGATTGGTACTGATTGGGAAGAATTTGGTTTAGAGTAAGATGTAAATTTTAAGTTATTTTAGAAAATGTGGACTTAATTTTGGAGTAAGATTTTAGGAGTCTTTCATGAGAAAATTTCAGAGTTGTTTAAATGAGGATAAGAATACATTTAGATTTACCTATTATGAGGGCATAATCAGAGCTATTGCCATTTACAAAATAAATTGTACTGGAAAATAACATAAAAGAGTTTAGAATTTGACTTTTATTTCCCTAACCAGTCTTACATGGGAAAGAAAAGGATGACATCACCTGAGGCTGGCAAAGACTCACTTTCTCTTTGTGGTGTATGACATAAATGTCTGTATTTTGAAAGTAAGATAACATTTGCCTCATCTAGGATGTTTAAAAAAAAAAAAAAAAGATTGCAAAGTAAATGTCTTTATTCTTGCCTTAACTTTTTTTTTGTTGTTTAGAGTCATCACGTGTTCGTTTACATCGTGCGTGCCTGTGTGCATGTGCGTGCGTGCGTGTATGTGTGTGTGTGTGTGTGTGTGTAAGTAGCCTTTCTCACATTCAGAAAACAGGTATACATAAAGTTAAGGTAATGCTTCATGGGATAAATACTCAACTCGTCCCTGGGATGGGCATATTAATTCTTGCTGGTTGCAGTTTGCAGTGTTGTCAGTGTAACTTTGATGTTTTGCTTTCCTCTTCAGATCCTGAAGTTGAGTGTGCCATTCAGTTCAGGAGAATTGGAGACAAACTGAATTTCCGGCAGAAACTTCTGAATTTGATATCCAAACTCTTCCGCTCGGGAACCTGACTTTAGAAGCTTTCGAATGAAGAGACTCCTTTCAATTGGAAGATTCCCCAGTAAGTGCAAAATTTCATCAGTTAGAGGAGAGACTGCCTTGTAATGGAGATGAACAACGTGAAAGAGCTCTCACTTGCTTTCAGATGCCCTTGGAAACGAAGATGGATACATCAAAAATGAATTGTTGTTGGAGGTTTTCCAGAAGTCATCGTTTGGGATGTGAGAACATTAAAAAAACACTTTGTTTATTTTAAAACAAGAATGGAAGAGCTTTGAAAATAGGAAATTAATTATTTATACATTTTGGTTTTGCTTAGAGACTTGTTCTAGTATTTTTGCTAAAAGTTGCTGCCCAGTGTATGAGGAGTTGACAAATGATTAGACTATGGGCAGGGGCCAAGAAACAGAACATGTTCAATGTTTGTTTCTACTTTTGGATGACAACTCCAGAACAATGTATTATCTTTGGTTTATATATATTATCTTGTTAAAAGTAAAATTTTTTTCTGAGAACACTGAATGTCATAGTGAATGTTGATTTCATAGGTCACTACAAAATATAAACTAATTTGATAGCTTCTTTTTACTCAAAATATATGGCTTCTGTTCAGATGAGCTTTTATTAAATGTGATCCTATGGGCCTTAACTGGGAAATTATATGCTTTGAAAAAATTTGAAGTGTTACTTGGTGCCAGTGGAATTCTTGCAGGTTGAATATTAAAAGATTAAGAAGCATGGGGATTTTTGCATAACCGGGAATAATGAAAAATAAGTGACAGACTTTTTTTTTACTGCTGTAATTATAACTTAGTAAAACAAATATTCTAACGTAACTGTTGGTAAGAAAATAAATGTGTTTCTAAAGAAGTTTCTAAAATCTGTAAAATGTCCCTTCTCATGCTAGTCAGCGTGCGTTGTATAAGAGTGATCTTTTCAGAGAAATTAAGCATGTTTTCATATTTGGGATACATATATATATTTTTAAAGGAACAGATTGCTCATCCAGAATGAAAATCCCATTTATATACATATACATATATCCATCTGAAGATATATATATATATATATATATATATATTTATATGGCATTAGAGTAATATGTAGTTTTTGAGAAAGGTTTCATGAATTCTATTGTTTTTTTGGCCAGGCTATCAACAAAGTCCCCAGATATATAAAAAAAGAAATAATACTGTCATGATTGAATTTTAGCAGGAATAATCTTATTTATTTTACCTATTTATAATTAAACTATTTTTTGTCTAGTTTGAAACTGTATATTAAAGTTGCATTTTGGGGTTTTGTGACAAGGGTTTCATAACTACTTGAACTCTTACAGTAAGAATGTTTTAATATAGGCTGTAGTCACTTTAGATGAAAAATTACCTCAGCATCTGTTTTTCTTCAGTATTACTTAAGCTGTTAGTTTATTTAGTTGCAAAGATTTTTTTGGGGGGAGGTCTGCCTAGTGGCAAGTATTTTGCCATGTGGATATTTATGGTCTGTAACTGTATTTATACATATATATATATATATATATATATATATACATATACATATAAAATTTGATACTGTAGCTGTAAACTATTAAAAATTACCACCATTCTTTTCTGTGTGTTTATTTTTTCATCACGTAAGCTACTGAGTGTTCATTATGAAACCAGAATATTTTAACTGACTTCCATCAGCAGTTACCTTTTGACTAAACCATCTTCGTTCCAGTTCTGTGTGGGAGTGGGGAATGCAGGGCAATTTGACGTGATTTCTGCTGTCAAGGGACTTATACTTTAATTGGGAAAGGAAGTAGTGAAACATAGGAAATTAATGCCAGGCATAGGTCTTGAGTGCTGCTGCATACCTTAGGTTGATGCCCAGAGAGTGATTTATTTAAAGTAGCCTACAGAGGGTCGTGATCTAATTAGTGGTACCGCGAGCAGCAAGTATTGCTTCATCTGAAGCTAGTCATGTGCAGAAGTAGGTGTGGTGCAAGTGGCCTTCCTGTTTGAGTGTGAGAACTCAAAAGATACCCCTAATTTGTAGCCTTGATCTAAGATCCACATCACCACCCCACCCCTGCCCTCTGAGTCTGCTGAAGTCCTGGGATGTAAATGGCCTCCCTTAAATGGTGAGAGAGGGGAAGGGGGAGGAAGGTGAACGGGAGATGACAGCTACAGAACTGGAGCAGGAGGGGAGATTGGCTTCATAAAGGGTGGGGTCAATGTGTGATTTGATGTGAGGGTCACTGGAAGAGGAACTTTTGTCCGTGGCCGTGTCCCTAGGCCTGTTTGCATAACCAGAATTGAGCCGCTGGTGTTAATTAGTTTTGCTAAAGTACCCTTGATGCTCTTTTATACTGTATAAGGCATCACACAGGAAGGCTAAGGCACACTTCACAATCTTCAGGTATGAGAATTGTTTTCTGAGAGCTCTATTTTAATGTCAGAAAATTCGCATGATGTCCACATAATTTTATCTATTGACCGACAAATAGCTACTATGAATTAAAAAATACTTTTTGATTTGTACTTATATTTAAAAGAAAATCTCAAAAGTCTGTATATTTGAAAAGCATCTATATATCCATCATCTATCATGTATCTATGAATGAAGCAAGTTGTCCTCTAAAGACGCTGGGACCTGTGATTTGGGGTTTTTAATCCCTTGCAATAACTCTGCCCACATACATACACAACACTGGGCAGGAACAGCATAAATGGTGAGAATCCTGTCAAACTCCTCAAACCTTTGACAGAGAGAAAGATGCCCCAGGAGATAACTGACACCTTGAAAAGAGAATGGTAATGGGGTGTGATGAGATGCAAAGGACACCCCACTTGGGAATGCTGGAGCCAGACTCTCAAGGCAAAACCATTACTGAGCTGTGTGACCCTGAGTGAGATAGCCTGTCTAAGCCAGAGTTATTCCTCTGAAATCAAGAGACCCAGATCTTCAGAGTTCCTCGTGGTGTGAAACAGATAATGGGGTGACAAAGGGCTCTGAAGAAGGTCTCCCATCACACCCCTAGTCCTACCCGCCCCCCCTCATTTCAGACAGTATTAAGAGAGAACTGAAGGATTTGCTAAAAGAAGTAAAAGAGTGGATGTAAAAAGCCAAAACCCCAGAAAAACCAAAACAAAAAAACAACTGTCATCCAGATTCTTCTCCCCAGCATTGATTCTAAGTCCTGCAGGAAGCTGTGCAGGAACTTCTTGGACTTGTATTTTCTGGGAAATGAGAATCCCCAATGCGCTCTGGCTTCCCTGATAGTGGTGTCACTCTGTCAGGGCTGCTTCTTATATGAGGCTGAACATAGTTGGGGGTCACCTGACAGAACACACCTGGCTGTGTAATCACCTGAGTATTCTTTTTTTTAAACATCTTTATTGGAGTATAATTGCTTTACAATGGTGTGTTAGTTTCTGCTCTATAACAAAGTGAATCAGTCATACATATACATATGTTCCCACATCTCCTCCCTCCTGCATCTCCCTCCCTCCCACCCTCCCCATCCCACCCCCACAGGCGGTCACAAAGCACAGAGCTGATCTCCCTGCACTATGCGGTTGCTTCCCACTAGCTATTTTACGTTTGATAGTGTATATATGTCCATGCCACTCTCTCACTTTGTCACATCTTACCCTTCCCCCTCCCTGTGTCCTCAAGTCCATTCTCTAGTAGGTCTGTGTCTTTATTCCCGTCCTGCCACTAGGTTCTTCGTGACCTTTTTTTTTTTTTTTTTTTTATCCCTTAGATTCCATATATATGTGTTAGCATATTATGGCTGAGTAATATTCCATAGTATATATGTGCCACATCTTCTTTATCCATTCATCCGATGATGGACATTTAGGTTGCTTCCATGTCCTGGCTATTGTAAATAGAGCTGTAATGAACATTTTGGTACATGACTCTTTTTGAATTATTCACCTGAGCATTCTTAGGTAACAGGTCATGGTTCAAGAGCAAAACCTTTGTCAATCAATCCAGGCACTAACTGGAGCTTCTTTTTTTAAGGGCTTTCAGAAATTGCTTTAACAAATTCAGAGTCAGATGGTCACACCCACCTACTGTCTTCTTCCAAATTAGCTACTTTTTAGAACACCAGAAAAGTCAGAGAATTAATGAGAGTTATAGGTCGGGATTTGGGGTTCCTTTACTTAGAAGTCCGGGTCCCAGATTGCTTTCTGCAGTCCTCTCTACTCTGTGATTACAAACTGCGCAGTGCATGGAGCCTGGGCTTGGGTTTGGGTTGAAAATAGAATAAACAAAATGACCCCTTGATATGTCTAGTGTTTTAGAAAAAGTCTTCTCTCCTTTTTGTCATGCTCTCACCGTAACGGTCTCTGACAGAGCTTCTGAGATTTGTTCATTTCCAGCTTCACATCTTCACCCAGCTATTGTCAAAACCACAAAGTTCCTCCGCCCACAACTGTCATTGGCTCCTGACTTTCAAATCAGTCAGTTACTTTACCACTTACTCTTGGGGGAACTCTGGATAAATTACTTGATTTCTATTTTCTTATAAAATGGTGTAAAATGTACCTATTTCAAACCATCTTGAGAATCAAACGAGGTAAGAAAGTGCCTGATGTCTGGCTCAGTCACGCTCTGTGAATGTCCTTAACTTTAGCTTCAAAACGGAGGGTTAGATATTAGCTTCTTTACCAAGCTATGGAAGATCTTGCCCAATTAAGATTATTAGACTAAAATGAAACCTTTTGAAGGAAGGCGGTAGGGCAGTGGTGGAGCCGGAGAGGAAGTGGCAGTTTTTCCCTTGATGGGGCCATCTGCTTTTAATTTGTAACCTCTCAGCGATGGCGGAACATTTATTGTCCCCTCGTACATATTAGGTTTCATCAATACTATTCAATCTCCCGAAGCCCCTTCACGTATTCATATAAAAATTCCGGTTCTGATTTACACAATATCACCTCAAGAGTTAGTTTGGACTAGATTTGGATAAGGCTCTTTTCAACTGGGGGGTTCTGAAGTGCGGGCTCTCCTCTGAGATGAAACTGAAAATTTGTTCATTTGGAGGACAGAGGTCAAGTCCTGCCTTTAGGGAACTTGAGTGGCGTCCACCCGTAGGGTTTCCACAGGGCTACTCTGAGTCTGTCCTTCTGTGAACAAAACTTCCTCAAGATAAATACCATTTACTGATCACCCATGATGGGCCTGACATTTATTATCTTATTATTATTTATTATCTTATTATTATTATAGTCTTATTATTTCACTTAGTGCTTACAATCTTTCTATTGGAAAATACGATAATCTTTCCTATTCTATAGTGAAGGGAGCTGCTTCAGCGAATCAGCAATTTCCCCAAAGTTAACTGGCAAATGAGTGGAAGACACAGGATTTGAACTTGTGCCCTTCTGACCTCAAAGCGCTCCTCTCTTGCCAGCAGGATGGGTTAGGGGAGGGTCCTCATTTCAGAGCCAAGCTAGCTGTTTTCCAGCCCAGTGCCTTCAGCCAGGTTTTCTACCCCTGAGTTTTTTGAGGGTTGAAGGTTGATTATTAAACCAGCTGATAAATGAAAAATACCGATAAGTGCCTCACCAGTTGGAATTCCTTTAGCTCAGCACTGCTGCCGATTGCTCCCCAACCTCCAGCGATGCATATGCAACCTCAGGAAGCTGGCTCACATTATTCCAAGAAACCTGGGTGAGCCAGCAGGGAAGGTGATGCCGCATCGCATCCCGGGAGGGATTTTGTGTTGGACAAGTGTGGAATTAATTCTGAAAGATACACTCCCCACTGGCTCGCTTTTTACCAGCTAACGCCCAAACAAGCACCTACTGAGCCAGACCTGCAGGAGCTATTTGTAATGGGAAAGAAAACGATTCAAAGAATCCAGTCAAAACAGCAATTTGTGTGTTTAGTTGGCTGCCTGCAGTATCTGCCCGATTTCAGCAAAGCTAAGCAGTAATTAGGAAGGAAGAAGAAATTGGTGCCGCCATTATGAAAAAACCAAACAATGGAGAACATCGAAATTAACCAGTCTGGGTCCTGGATGATTCATTCGGACTAGTGGTGGAGAGGCAGGGAGCAATGGGTGGTTGTGTGGATTATGAAATCCTCTGGTTTTATGAAGGTTACTTTTTAGTAAGAGATTCCCAGATCCTCTGTCTTCAGGCAGCATACACATTAATCAGTTCTTCCGAGAGAAGAGGAGGAAAAACATCCCAACTTGAAAAAAAGAGACTTGCAACACAATACAGCACCTGTAACTAAAGTGAGAAAAAGTCTCCTTTCCTCCTTTTGAAGTTTTTACTGGTGTCACATCAAAAGGGACAGATTTGTGAGAATTAGCAAATCAAGACTAAAACTTTTATTTAATTTTCAAAATAGAAGAATATGAGGAAGTCAGGCTAATACTTCACAGATGACTCCTTGGGGCCCTGAGAAAGTACCAGCCAGGATGATAAATCTGGGCTTTTCTTCCAGATTTTAATTAACATAAAGGAGGGAAAAGGGTGGCAATATGCTCTAGGTGTGGCTTACTGATCAACCACACTTTTCCAAGAATAAGCTGGTGAAATGAAAAAGTGCATATTTCTACCTGTTTGGAAACATACTCCGCTATAATTTTCAACCCAAATCATATTACAGTTACATTGGAATTCTCTTCATAATAAATATTCCTGAAGGGACACAGCTCCTGGCCCCTTTTATCATTGCAACATTTTATTGTTTCATCCCTGAAGACTATGGAAAGTTCTCTGGTCCTGGTGTGCCTGGGACTACCTGGTTTTAAATTTACTTTATTTATTTTTATTTTTGGCTGTGTTGGGTCTTCATTGCTGCGCGCAGGCTTTCTCTAGTTGCAGCGAGCGGGGGCTGCTCTTTGTTGCGGTGCGCGGGCTTCTCATTGCAGTGGCTTCTCTCGTTGCAGAGCACGGGCTCTAGGCGTGCGGGCTCAGTAGTTGTGCCTTGCGGGCTCAGTAGTTGTGGTTCACGGGCTCTAGAGCTCAGGCTCAGTAGTTGTGGCACGTGGGCTTAGTTGCTCCGTGGCATGTGGGATCTCCCCGGACCAGGTCTCAAACCCCTGTCCCCTGCATTGGCAGGCGGATTCTTAACCACTGCGCCACCAGGGAGGCCCGGACTACCTGGTTTTAAAATTGAAAGTCTCATGTCCTGGAAATGGCCTCAGTTCTGGGCGAGCCCAGGACAGTTGGTCACCCTTGTGTGGTTGTAATGTGCTTACACGTGTATCTTTAGTCGATTTAACTCTGAGGCTCTCCATCTAAGTAATCTATATCCCACTTCTTTTTCCCAATTTTGGCTCATTTGTAAGAGAGTGGTAGTCATAACTCCCAGCCCTGTGGAATCAGAAAGTTCATAAGGGGATTAAAAGAGATCCTGAATGCAAAGCTCTCAGCTCAGGGCCTGGCAGTTAGTAAGCTCCCAATAAATGGTTGCTGAAAAAAATACTCTGGGGGATTGCAGAGAGTTTACGAAAAGTGAATGTTATCATGGTTTTACTGGAATTATTAAGTACATACTGAGTGAAGAGATGCAGAAAGCAGCCTCCCTGACTTAGGGACTTTACAGTTTAGTTGAGGACACAGATGAGCAAAACCAGATGAAACATTTACAAATGGTCCAGAATTAACAGTTATAAGCTGTGAAGTTGTTCACTAGAGAAAAGAAAAATGTCAGGTAGGGTCAGTTTTGTTTTTTTTTTCAGAGCTTGTATTCAAGGTTCTATTCGAGTTCCAGTCGCCACAGTAAAATCAGAAAAAATAAAAGAGTTATAAAGGAAGAAAATTGTCATTTATTTGCAGATAACATGATTGTCACCATAGAAAATACAAGACAATCTAAATGTAAGCTATTAAAATGAATGAGACTACAGCAGTTGGCTGGATATAGCATTAAAGTGCATAAGTCTATTTTGTACACCAGAAATATACCTCTAACACAATTAAAAAATAGGGATAATTTATAAGGCAAAAAAAGAGTAAAGAAAAGAATCCAGAAAGAATGCAAGATTGTGATGGAGTTTAAAAACTTTTGAAAACTGTTCAAGAAAATCTAATTAAATGATGAATTTAATTTTAATTCTTTTGCAAAGTTTTTATAGATCCACTGCAATTTTAATCATAATGTACATGGAAGAGCAAAGCCCCCGAAGTAGGCAAATTAATATCCCAATGAACTGCTGTTTGGAATAAAAAGTGAGTACTTGAACTACCAAAAAGCAAGACATTATAAATTGATAGTAATTATGTTGGCATATTACTGGTAGAGGTATAGACAGATTGATAGGGTCAGGTATTTTTTATTCCAAATAAAGATGTTGTTTGTTAGATGAGTTTTTTCACTATCAAAATCACCAGAGACTCAAAAATCTTAACAGGAGGTCTACCAAGTTATCACTGGGATGCTTCTCCAAAGGCTACTCTTCCTTGGTTGGTGTCCTCAAACATACTCTATTTTTATCATTTTGTAATCTGTCTTCCATCTCCACTTTTTCATAGGTACTGTTTTCTTAAAGGTCACTAGCAACCCAACTGCCACATCCCAAGGCCTCTTTTTATGTTGCATCATGTCCAACCTCTGAGACTCACCTCCTCCTTCAAACTTATGTAAAGTCCTCTAAACTCGTAGCAAGTTCCTCTTTCCTCTTGGTTTTTAAATGTCAGTTTCCCAAGGTTCTGCTTTCAACATGTTCTCTAAGAGTAATGACCTCACGTGCCCCTTTAAGCTAATTGACTTCCAATTTTCATCTCCATCTGGCTTCTCCTCGTGGGCACTAGCCTGACTCTGTCCTCCGGCTAGATTTCTTGACTTTCTAGGATTTGTTTATAGTTTTCATTAATTTTGGATTCCTTTCCTTCTCATCTTTGCTGCTCAAAGCTCTGTTATCCTTCAAGGCCAATGTCAAAAGTCATTTCCTCAAGAAGTATTTTCAGATTCCCCAGTCAGAAAGAACAGCCTATCCTTGATGTTTCCATAGCACATTTTTCTTCTCATGACACAACACTGATTTCATTCACATTTACGTTAATTTTATGTCTGCTTCTCCAACTTGATTATAAGCTCCTACAGGTGGAACAGAGATCTAATTTATTTTTCAATCCCCTGCATCACTTAGCAAAATGGCATTCATTCACTCATTCATTCATTTATTTATTCATTCATCCATAAAATAATTTTGATCATATGTGCCAAGGAATACATTTGATACTACAGATGTAAAGAACACATGTCTCTCTAGTGGGGAGACCAAGACAAAAACAGAAGATTACAATTAATATTTTAAGTATTGTGCTAAGGGGTGAGCACAGAGTGCTGAGGGAGCTCTGAGACTCACAAAGAGTGTGTGTGTGTGAGTGTGTGTGTGTGTGTGTGTGTGTGTGTGTGTTTGGCAGGAGGTATTGAAATCTTCATGGAATAGAGGTTGCCTGAGATGAGTGTATAAGTTATATATTTCTCTGTAACAAATTACCCCCAAATTTAGTAGCTTTAAACAATACACATTTATTATCTCAGTCTACCTGTGGTTAGGAGTCTAGGCACGGAGTAGCTGTATCTTCTGTTTCAGGGTATCTCACAAAGCTGCAGTCAAGGTGTTGACTACAGCCATGGTCGCATCTGAAGGCTCAAGTGGGGAAGGATTTACTTCCAAGCTCTCTCATATGGTTGTTGGGCTGACGACATCAGTTTCTAACTGGTGGTTGGCTGGAGGCCACCCTCAATGTCTTGCCACATGAGCCTCTCCAGCTTACTTTATCAGAGCAAGTACTGGAGAAGAATGAGAGAGACGGAGAGAGAGCGAACAAGACGGAAGTCACAGTCTTTATAACCTAATCATGGAAGAGGCATCCCATCACTTTTGCGATATTAGAAACAAGTTCCATGCAAGGGGACGGGATTACTAGGGCATAAATACCAGGAACTGGGTATTTTTGAGATCCATTTTAAAAGTCTGTCCACCGCCACAATTAATCTTAAAGAACGAGAAGTTAACTAGCTTATTTCTCTCAGAGGAAACAACAAGAATAAATGCATGATGAACTAGAGAATGTTGAGCTCCATGAGTATTATGATTTGAGATTCTTCTGGTGTATATTTCAAGAATTTCCTGTAAGCCTCTGGTGGATTCTGCCATTGCACAGGGTGTGAGGGGAGAGAGGGGGACTGGCTCCTGAGGCTTCTCTCCACCTCTCCCTATACCATTATGCACGCAGGAAGAATGAGCACAAAAGAGGAGGACACTGCATAGCTTCCAAGGGGCTGCAGTGAGAGAGGGGGAGTCCAAGCAACCATCCCCACCACTAGGAAGGTGATGAGGATGGGGCATCGAACGTAAACTTGTTCAAAGACCTGTTGATCCTATCCTGAAAATGGGCCACAGCTGTTGGGTGACTCAGCAGGGTAATTATCAGGAAGTGTCTTTTTTTTTTTAAAACGAGCTAGTGAAGGGGAACAAACAAACAGGTAAGTCAACAGAATTGAAAAGGATTTCAGCTTCTTATGTCAGATATGGAAATCGCTTTCATTGTTTAATTAGCTACCCACACAAATAATCTAATGAGCCACACTTCTCTGCTTTTCTCTGCAGGCTGGCAGTGTAGAAGCCAGGGGTCTCTCTGCCATTGATACGTAAATCAAAGCTGGATAGAGGCTCAGATAAGACCCTGTCCCCTAGTTGATTGTCCAGACACCCAGAAACACACGCGGTTTTCCCCTTTGTCATTTATCTCTCCGCAGGCAGGAAAGCTGGGTGTGGGGTGTTGTGGATCTCGTCAGGCACAGGGCCCTGTGGGACTTAAAATTGCCCTGCCGGCAGCTGGGATGACTCAGACCGCGTTCTTCAGTCACACTGCGGGGCCTTCCAGGGTGGGGCTGAGTGTAGCTGAGCACCAGAGACCTCCCCGGTTGCTTTATTTTAAGCAACAGGGTCTTATAAGAGGTTTGATAGGAACTGTACTGTTGGCTGGGGAACGGGGAGGGATTAAATACTGCCTCTAGGTCCCTGCTTTAATAACAGTTTACCCTTTCCCATTGCTTGATGTGTGCCAGCTCCTGCATTAAGCACCTTGTAAGTATAATTTCATTTAATCTTTCCAACAACTCTCAGGGCCAAGTATGATTATCCCCACTTTTTTTTAACAGGAGAGAAATTGAAGGTTAGAAGGTTTGGAAGCCTGCCCAGTCAGAAGAATAGATGCAGAGGTAGAGACAGAACTCAGATCCGACTGAGTCCAAAGCCCGTGTCCTTGGTCTTCATGATGGAGCTGCTCGTGGCCTCTCCCAGTGGGGAATTAGTTCAACAAGCACTGTGAGAAGCCAGATGCTTTGCTGGGCACTGTGGAGAATACAAATGCTAGAACATGTGGTCCCTGTTATCTGGAAGTCACCGGCCTCTGGAAGAACCACCCAGGTACATTGGAAAATGCCCATTTTAGTCTCAGTCTATCCCTCACCTGTGGTGTGACCGTGGCTGATTTATTTAGTCCAAGATTCCTTTTTGTTCAGCTCTAAAATGGAGATTACGGGACGGTTGTGAATCTAGACAAGGGAAAGCTGAGGATGGTGTGTTGAAAAGTAACAGGTGCTCAGAAAAGTGCAGCTGCGTTCATCTTTCACAAGATACCTGGGTTTTAGCTGGCTAGTTCTGAAGCAAAGCGCACGCAGGCCAAACTCAGGTGTCTTGACGCCGCCAGGGCACCTTCCTGTTCTGTTTCATCTCACATTCTGTCGCTTCATTGGCAATTCTGTCAGCTGTGCCTTCTGAGGATGACCCTTCTCTGTTCTCCTGCAGTCAGGGCCACCGTCATCCCTCATCTGTCAGGGTCCCCTAAATGGTCCCCCTCTTTGTCCCTCGCTTGTCCCTTTAGACCCAGCTTGAATAGCATCTTATCAGAGAAGCCTTCTGTGAGTGTCCTTTTAAAACCTGTGCCATCATTCGCCAGACCCCAGCCCTGCTTTATCCTTCTTCACCACTTGATATAGATTTGTTGATTTTTTAACACTCCGATACCCACTCTAGAATGGAGGGCCTCTGAGGGGAGGGGCCGTGGCCCTTCTGTGTCTGCCGTATCACCAGGACCTAGGACCTGACAGGCGACAGCCACTACCATACTTTACCCTTTTCAGTTAATTCTCAACATAGTTTGCTTTTTCCTGTTTTTTTTTTAAATTGAAGTATAGTTGATGTACGATATTATATGTTACAGGTGCACAATATAGTGATTCACAATTTTTAAAGGTTGTACTTCACTTACAGTTGTAAAATATTGGCTATATTCCCTGTGTAGTGCAATGTATCCTTGCAGTTTATTTTATACATAGTGGTTTGTATCTCTTAATCTTTTACCCCTATGTTGCTCCTCTCCCTCCCCTCTCCCCACTGGTAACCACTAGTTTGTTCTCTATGTCTGTGAGTCTGCTTCTTTTTTGTTATAGTCACTGGTTTGGTATACTAGTCTGCTATTCTTAAATTACATTTTTAATCTTAAAAAATTAAGAATACATACATACACACATTACTACATACAAAATAGATAACTAATAAGGCCCTACTGTATAACATAGGGAACTCTACTCAATACACTGTAATGGCCTATATGGGAAAAGAATCTAAAAAAGAGTGGATATATGTATATGTATAACTGATTCACTTTGCTGCACACCTGAAACTAACACAACATTGTAAATCAACTCTACTCCAATAAAAATTTTTTAAAAATTCAGAATATGCAGAAAGGTATAAAAAAGGGGGAGAAATTTACCTATAATGGCAGTTGCAAAAATAATCACTCAATATGTTGAAAACAATTTTAACGTTTTAATATAATTTTAAGAGTATTTTAATGACAAAATCTTTTCATTACAGCCCTCATTTCATCCTGTATATTCTGAATTTTGACGCTTTAAAAAACCTGAAGCATAGATGATTTACAATATTGAATTTTGATGCTTGACTTGAAAGTGTTTGAACACGAGAGTGAGCCGAATTTGGGGTCTATGTTTAGCATCTTTAGTAAGTTTAGTGTTGTCAGCCAAGTATTTGAAGTATATTAGACCTAAGAAATACATAATACATCAAGGGCTGCTCCTTGTGTGTCTAATGCACTGACAACACACCATACCTTATTCACGTATTGATTCATTCATTAATAAACTACTTACTCAGCACCTACTATGTGCGGTGCATCCAGCTTCCTGTCTCAGAACTTCACACGGTTGTGGTATTGTCCTTCACATGAGTTTGCATTGTGCAAACTACATCGATAGCCGGGCCATCATGCAGAAGGCATGCTTGTGGTGAAGGAAGATGTCTTGGCTCATGGCCGGTTGGTGACTTTTATGATAAAGCCCACGACCATCACAGAGGCAATGAGTTTGAAGTGGGGAGAACCTTAGGCTCAGAGATAGGAGAACCAGGTTCTTGTCCAAGTGTTGCAATGAACTTGCTGGGAGAACTTGCAACGTCACTCATTCTCCTGATGCTAGTTCCCACATGGAGAAAATGTCAGGGGGGAGGGGGAGGGATGGGGGATGAGTAATTCCTTAACTCCTATCAAAGATTCATGATCTTGGCTAACTGTCCTGTGATTGGCCACCTATTCTATGCATTGTATGAAGCAATAAACCAAATCAAATGCCCTCCTACCCAACCAGCCAAACCACCAAAATCCATCTCAGCAACATTTACCATCTCCTGCTCAGATTCCCTGGACTAAGCCCAGTGTCAGAAAACAGCTCTTAGTGCTGTTTTGTGTATGTTTATGCTGATCCTTGGCTGTTTCTGAATCTGAGGAAGATCCTCTGGTCTTTTTCAGAGCCTTCCATCTTCAAAGAAAGGGTGAAAAAAATTGAGGATTCCACCCACCCTAAATAATACTCTCAGCTGCGGCCAAAATACTGATAGTCACCTGTCACTTCCTGATACTCTCAAATGTAAAATGTCTCACAACGATAAGAGCCTTGTCGAATGTTCTGGTCTTGAGGCCTGACCACTTGTATATCATTTCAACTTTTTAATGCTTTAAACATTCTATAAGGTTGACTTTTATCTTGTTCAACCTGCTGTGAAACAGAAGGGAAAAAGCCATCCCGGACTGGCAAATGTTTAATTCTATGTCAAATGTAGTATTCCTAAACCTTGCTAAATATTGCCTTGTCATCTAAACAGGAAGCTCTTTTTCCATGCTTGTAGCTCAGACTTGAACACCCTAGATGACATGCACCTATGGAATGCCACCAAACAGGGCCACGCTTCTTTTGCAAGAGGACACCAGTGCCTGGTAACCTGTAAACTTCATGCTGTCTCTGAGGAGTGTTTCATTTTACCTGATGGCAGGCAGTTTCTCTGTGCAGTGTGACCCCATCCTCCTATAGGATTCCTTGCTGAGAGTTCCCACAGGAGGACAGGTTGTCTTTGGCTGTAAATGTTTCCTTAGATAAGTTGTAGGTTTCTTTCACTGTTTTCTTCCCCAACCGAATATAAATGAGGGTGACATTTTTCCAGCTCTTTATTTTGATAACATGGCAGGGAGATGCTGTGATATATTGTCTGGGTTTTTGGTGGGGTACTTCATGAGCTTCCTTCTGGTGGGCAGACAGAAACCAAGCTCTGTTGAGTCTAGGCAGAACTGTCTTAACAAAACCAGAGAAACAAGAAAACACTCGTGGTTTTGGTTTCAAAAGCCAACAACCAGGTGTAAGATAAAGAAGATTTGGAGGAAGAGATGGTAAAGCAGAGCCAGTTCTCCCACCACTGAAGATGAGATAAAGTTGCCCGAGACAGAGAAGACCTGAAGAGGGGAGAGATCAGTGAGGCCGGGTACCAGGGAGCAGATGTGGACAGTAGCAGGGTCAGCTGTAGTCCCACTGTCTGTCTCCAGCACCAGGGAGCTGTGAGGGAGCTTCTGTGGGACCTCCAGACTTCCGGCTTTCTTCATGAGCATCCTTCATCTCCTACATGCCTTAGGTGTCCTTTCGTTCAGGGAGACTGTCCATAAGCATCACTTGCCTGTATCCCAAATCAGTGCTCAGGATCTTCTTACAGCTCACTGTGGAAAATCCTCCTTTCAGCAGCGGAGGACATTTAAACTGTCAGGGAGGTGCCTTTCTAGTTCCTTTTGTTCTTCTCTTAAAATTCTAATTTACTGCCTCTGAACAGAAGAATATTGGGTGTTGGCAGGCCCTCTGTTTCCAGTCGTCACTTCAACAGACCTAGGAGAGATCGTAAAGCCATCAGAATGTGAGGCTTGATCCATTTCCCAAACACCTGCAGATTAACTAATTCAGAAGTGTTAGTTCTGTGATGCTTTCAGGCACACATAAAGACCAGAACTATTTGTTGCACTTAAAGAAAATTTAGTATGAATTATTCATATGATTTAGCGTTAATTAATGTTTTAATTCATTATAGAGCCTAATGTGCGTGGTCAATTTCACCAAAAATCAATTTGAGAGGATACAACTTGAGAATCAGTTCTCTTTGTTTGCACTCTTTTGTCATCACCTGAAGCTAGTATATTAATACCAGATTTCATGAGATAAACTCAGTAGGGGATGGATGAGTTTTCTTTCACTTGAGTATTATTCAGTGTAAGGTCACTGTTATAAACAATCCCAAAGTCTGAGGTAGCAAAATGAAAATTTCATTTGTTGGTCACATAAAGTCTAATGCTGATGTTCCTGGTTGAGAGGTCCTCTAGTCTTCTCTCTTCCAAGGGGTGGTTCAGGGACCCAGGATCCTTCCATGTTGAGGCTCCGCCATCTTTTCGCTTCAAGGTCACTGTTATGAGCTGAATTGTTTCCCCCCCTGCCCATTCATATGTTGAAACCTTAACCTCTAGTACCTCAAAATGTGACTGTATTGGAGCTAGGACCTTTAAAAAGGTGATTAAGTTGAAAGGAGGCTCTCAGGGTGACTCCTAATCCAATCCATATAAGGACAGGGAATTTGGACACATAAAGAGACGCTAGGGATGTACATGCACAGACAAAAGACCACGAGAGGACACAGCGAGAAGCCACACAAACCAAGGTGAGGGGCCTCGGGAGAAAGCAAACATGCTGACCCCTTGATCTAGGGCTTCTAGTTTCCAGAATTGTGAGAAAAAAAAATTCTGCCATCCCGTCTGTGGTATTTGTTAAGGCAGCCTGAGCTAACTAATACAGTCACTTTAGCATAATCCTGAGAACAGATGAGGGGAGAAAGATTGGAGAATCCCCCCTGGGAGCTCTCTGTGGGCAGGTCTGTCCGTCGTGGAAGTGATGTGTACGTTTCCAGCTATATTCCCTGGCCCAGAATCTAGTCACGAGTTGTGGTTTCACAAGTGTTCACTTATAATTATTCTTTAAATTGTTTTAAACACTCTTAAATATATATGGTACATACCACAGTGAAAAAATTGAAAGGAAAAAAATCATATTCAAAATTAGTACCTATTTAATAGAAGGTTTAGCTATCTCCTTTTTCCTGGAAGTTAGGGACGCTAGATCAGAGAGTCAGGGAGGGAAAAACAATCTTCCTACCTTTTTTTTAGGTAAATGTCTCATGGTTTGAAATTTGTGTAGTTTTTTTTGGTTGTTGTTCTACGTTTGCGTTTATAATTAAACAGAGATTCAGAGAACTGTCTTCATAAAAATAAATAATGCACAAATTATTATTTTCTGTTATGAAGGATATTAGATCTTTTATAGAGGAAACTTAGGTTGTTTTGAGTCTCTATAAACCAGTTCAGAAAATAGTCAACTGCATTTCTTAAACAGAATTCCATTTTTCCCAATAATTTTTCAAAATCCGTGTGCACACTAATTTCCTCCATTCTTTTTTTTTTCTCACAAATTTACTGCTGTGAAGATGTTCAGAAATGAGTAGTTGACCAAAAGCCTGTCTCACATTTTTTGTGTTTGTATTTGGGACCCGTCACAACCGTTGGAGAATGGGAGGCTCCTGTGGTCTGAATGATGGTTTCCACTGATGTTTGAGACTATTGCTTGTACTTCCACTGATGCCTGAGACTATGTCTGAGACTATTGCTTCCACTGATGTCTGAGACTATTGAGCTCTGTTCAGAAATAAATCATCTGAGAAGCAGGAATTGTGTGGTAGCGAAGAGTATAAAGTCTGGTTTTGAACCCATCACTCATTAGCTGTGAGACACTGGGCAAGGTACTTAACCTCTCTGTGGTTCAGTTTTCCCATCTGTAAACAGGGGTAATAGCAGGACTGACCTTCTAGGGTTGCTGTGTGGATGAAACGAGTTAATACATGGGAAGAACTTAAAACAGTGTCTGGCATATAGTAGGTATTACATAAATGTTTGCTATTATTGTTATCCATTCCTAGCAAGGTATTATTACTGTCTGTGGACATAAAGCTGCCAATGTCTTTCTGCATTGGCATCACGTTTTTTCAGGAAGAGTGGAAACTATCATTGTGAAGAAAGCTAACACGTTAACTTAAAAAATGAGGACAGTTGCACAAGAGGCCGAAACAAGAAAATGAGCACCAGTCTTGGAGACCCACAAGTCTAGGTACGCTTCCTAACAGGTGCCTCAGAATCCCCCTGCTTTAGGAAAGACCCACACTTCAAACCCATTGTCCCAATCACCGCCCTGGATGTCTTGCCCAGTTCTCCAGACCTGCCCCACGGGCCACACGAAGCAGCGTGCGGCAATTTTATTCTGAGCTGCAGTGTTGTTGTTTTAACAGAGAAAAGAACCGTGTGATCGGTGAGAAAGACCAAGCTTAATCTCCAAGCAGTTAGAGAAGGCTAGAGGTCTGAGCGGGCAGAACATCTAGGCCAAGACTTGCCAAGTATGTGTGGGTGTGTCCGTGACTCAAATCCTGGGGCCGAGTCAGAATAAAACTTATTTCTGGAGGTAGGTGAATAAGATTGGGGGAGGGGAGGACACAGCTGTTTACCACGGGACCTTCTCTCCTTTGACTTTTCACAAAGAGTTCTTGTCGGGTCTGTCAGGACACATCCAGAAGACTAAGCACGCCCTGCCCTTGCCAACCTTCTAGTTCTCCGTTCATGCTCAAGGGGAGGTTCTCTTTCTTCTCCCCTGCTCTAACAGCACTTGAGAACATCAGCCTTCCCAACGAAATTTTGAACCAGAGGAACTTTCCAAATGTGGGTGAATTTAGGGATAGGTATGTGTGGGGGGAGAATAATTGAAGGCCTTATATGGAGGGGGGGGTGATGGAGTAGTGGTCCCTGAAAGCAGAGATCCCTTCTTTTTTTTTTTTTTTTAATTAATTATTTATTTATTATTTATGGCTGTGTTGGGTCTTCGTTTCTGTGCGAGGGCTTCCTCTAGTTGCGGTGAGCGGGGGCCACTCTTCATCGTGGTGCGCGGGCCTCTCACTATCGCGGCCTCTCTTGTTGCGGAGCACAGGCTCCAGCCGCGCAGGCTCAGTAATTGTGGCTCACGGGCCTAGTTGCTGCGCGGCATGTGGGATCCTCCCAGACCAGGGCTCGAACCCGTGTTCCCTGCATCGGCAGGCAGACTCTCAACCACTGTGCCACCAGGGAAGCCCAGCGATCCCTTCTTAAAGCAAACTGTCTTGAATGTAACTGAGCAGAGAGCACAGCTGTTAGGCTCTGACACCACATTGCTGTACGAACTTGGGAAAATTAGGTTTAAATGTCAAAGTCTCAGTGCTCTCATTTGAAAATTAGGTGTTGTAAAATTGACCGGACGAGTTGGATTCAAGGCAAAGTTTCTAGTTCCAGAGGTAGAAGAAATTCTTCTTCCAAGTGAGTGGAAGCCAGTTGCCTGGGGTGTGAATAAAACAAAAACCAAACGCTGCCTCCAGGCTTTCCTAATGGAGTAGGAAGAAAGACGGGAGAGAGCGGTTCGTTTGCTTTCCCCACTTCAGCTGGTATTGCGTAAGCGCCCCGGGGGAAGTGGAGGGGGCGCTGTCTCCCCAGCTTACTGGCGTCTGAGATAACTGGCTTCTGAACCATATTAACCCATGACACTTCTGACACCAAGTGTGTGGGTGCTCCTGCCCCCCACCGCCCCCCTGACCTGCCACCGAGCAATTTTCCAGTTCTCTGGATTCAGTTCAATTCTGACACTACCTACCTGGAGTTAGCACAGACCCCCAAGGCTGCCCTTACACCTGTACTGACTGGCTATAAATTGGGGGTTCCCTCAACCCCCTTCTCAGGTTTGATAATTGCTAGAATGGCTCACAGAACTCAGAAGAACGCTTTACTTACACTTACCAGCTTATTATAAAGGATCCAACTCAGGAACAGTCAAATAAACTATTCACAAGTCAAATGTAGTATTGTATCAGAGAATAACATACCAAGGTTGAGTAGTCTTATCCTGGAATGCAAGAATTGTTCAACGCTGAAAAAGATCTATAAATAAAAATTCATTACAGTAACAAATTAAAAGAAAAACCCCACATATTAATAGGTATCCAAAAGGCATGAGATAATTCAGTATCCATTAAAAAATAAAAGCTACTTAAGTATAGTAAGTTTTACCAAAACACAAAAGCAAACATTATACCAAGAGTTACAGTGCAAAAGAAGTCATTTGAATTAAAATCAGAAATATGACAAGTATACCTACTATGTCAACATACTTATTACTTCTACATTGCTTTGGAGGGTCTAGCTAATGCAATAAAAGATTAAATAATCTGTATAAATATTGGAAAAGAAATAAAATATTAGAATTAATAATCAAATTCAGTAAGCCATTTGGACTTTTTTGTTGTTTGCCCTTTACCTTTATTAACTTATTGAATAACGTTACAGTTTAATGTAGATATATTTCATGTTTTTATGTCAACAGATTTAATACTCTTTTCCTTTAAATATGAGAATTTTGTAACCCTACTTAGAAATGCTTTCCCCACTCAAGTCTATACAAAGCAGTTCCATGCTGGGCTTCCCTGGTGGCACAGTGGTTAAAAATCTGCTTGCCAAGGCAGGGGACACGGGTTCGAGCCCTGGTCCAGGAAGATTCCGCATGCTGCAGAGCAACTAAGCCCGTGCACCACAGCTACTGAGCCTGCGCTCTAGAGCCCGCGTGCCACAACTACTGAGCCTGCACGCCTAGAGCCCGTGCTCCGCAACAAGAGAAGCCACCGCAATGAGAAGCCTGCGCACAGTAACGAAGAATAGCCCCCCGCTCGCCGCAACGAGAGAAAGCCCGCGTGCAGCAACGAACACCCAACGCAGCCAAAAATAAATAAATAAATTCATATAAAAAAAATAGTTTTATTTTTTTTATGTTTAAACTTTTGGTTCATCTGGAATCTCTTTTGGCTTAAGGAGCAGTGTTGGGATCTGGATTTATTTATCTTCAAAATCGTTGTCCCAACACCATTTATTAAATGATGCTCTTTCCGCCATGGATTTGCAATGCCAACCTGACTACCAAGTACCTTGCGGAATGCACTTCGGTCTGTTTCTGGAATCTGTACTACTGTTTATTGCTTTTGCCGTTCCAAGGTATTTTAATTATTGTATCTGCACTTTATGTTTTAATATCTGGAAGAACCAGTTTCTAGAGAGAATCTTCAGTATTTTCAAATGGGGAAGGGAAAGTGCGGACAGACGGGTTACTGATACTACAGGAGAAGGGTGGGATTTAGATGGTAGATCCCTGAAGAGGCAGGGAAATGGTTTCCTGAGCCCGTCTGAGGAGTTAATTTTGACCAGGAGGAAGGACACCCCTGATGCTGTGAGGAGACAGAGAAGGGAAGGGCGGCAGCGGGCTCCCAGCCCTCCCAGGGGAAATCACCTGTCACTTTGTTCCTGATGCCGTGACAGTCTCAGGCAGCCACGTCTTGTGTTCATCCCAAGCATTTCGAACTGAATCAGGAAGACTCCAGCAAGGCGCTCTTTCAGAAGTTGACAGTCAGTCTGTGAAATGATGTGATATGAAGAGCTCTGTTCAACCACGGACCACCTAACCCAGTCAGAATCTCTAGCGTGTTGATTTGCTTAACAGTCACTTTCTAGTTCCAGATTCTCTTTACATACAAAACAAAGAGTCACAGTATGAATAACAAAGCAGGTTTTAATGCTGCCTCTCTTCCTCCCTAGACCCAGAGGGAGTAAAGGAGAATAATGTTCCTGTCCAAAAGTGAGTTAAGGATTGGAATTTCTTACCACCATGCTCAGGGGCCAGCAGTCACTCATTGCAGAGAAGGGGACTGGAGCCGCTGTTTCCCCCGAGGTTCTTGTCCTAGAAAACACTGGGTCTTGCCTCATCTAATTAGAGAGAAGCAGCAAGTCCACCAGGCCATCTCAGCAGGGCCAAAAGCCGCCAGGGGTGGGTAGATGTCTTGTTATCCAAACCGCCCCAGGACAGGCGACCACATAGTGCTATGTGTTACAGGGCTAGCCCCAAAGCTCGGCATGAGAACACACCTATTTTTAAAAAATAACCAGCCCAGAGTCAGTCAAACATAATACCTGCACCTAAAATCCTAACTACTGCTTTTTATTCAAGTGACATCGGCCTGGATTATACTCAGAGATTTTAATGACTTTAAGAGAACTGTCTCCGCTATGAAAAGAAGAGACTCTCTTTACAAAGTGGCATTTGCCTTTTGGGGTGCAGACCCTAAAGGGGGTTCCTCTGGGGACCCTATCAATTCATTAGGTTAATGGCGTTCAATCTATGGTCTGCATGTATTTGGGCGGGGTGCAAAGGCTTTCTAAGGGGCACCCAAACCCGCAGAGGTTTAAGGAATGAACTTCCCGGTGCTCAGTGTATCTTCGTAAAATTTAATCTGCCTGAGAGTTTGCCTTCAGGTCGCCTTTTACAACCACCTCTTACCCATTCATCATGAATCTAACGGAGGTTCTGCCCCCGGGTGTGAATGCCCCTGGTTATGAAAGGGAAGGACAGGTGGAAATGCGGGTGAGGTGCTGAGCAAGCCAGTGACTAGTGAGGAGCTGGTGGGTTCTTTGACAGATCAGGGAGTTTTCAACCAGAGGAGGACAGAGCTGGCTGTTAGCTTTTAGTCAGACTCCTATTTCAGCGATTTGTTTTTAGTGATAGACAACTAACAATGTAACTTATTTTTAGTGGTATGTCTTCAAAATAATTTTATTTTATCAGTAAAACAGAGAAGTTGTTCAGATAATTGAGTACCATTTTATACCCACATTCTTTCTATTTATGTGCAAAAAGTTTTCTCAATTGTTTCAAAAAAGTGAAAATAGGAATAAAATTGATGTTAAGCTACTTTCAGTCCATCATCCACAGATACATTTAATAATTGAAAAACCCCCAAACCATTAAACAAAATAGACCCATTCCTCTCTTAAGAGCTTCATTCCCAATACATTTTATTGTATTTTGCTATATATATATATATATATTTTTTGTTATTGTTGTTGTTGTTGTTGTTTGTTTGTTTGTTTGGGCTGCTTGGCTTGTGGGATCTTAGTTTCCTGACCAAGGATCAAGCCCCCATGTCCCCTGCAGTGGAAGCGTGGAGACCTAACCACGGGACCAGCAGGGAATTCCATATTTTGCTTTATATTTTTTATCTTATGCTTTACTTTATATTTACTTATTATTTAATTACTTAAAATATGTAATATTTAGGTACTTTGATCAACTATTTACTGATAATAATTGTAAAGGTAATTCAATCCAGAAAAAATAATTTTTTCAACACAGACCTTTGTGGTCAGAGGAAATAATTTTTCAGTTTCAATTTATAAACCTATTTTTGTTATAGAAACATAAGGAAGATCAATAAAAGGCTATCGGGTATAAAACTATTATAGTAGGTTAGAATTCTGAGGGGAAAGGCAGAGCTCAGAGCCAGGGCCTGTGAAGGCCTCCTGGCCTCAGATCTCCCCTCCAAGCTGAGTCTGAGAGGCTGGCGGCCTTATGAATTCTGTAAGATCATTGCCCCGAAGACAATAGGTAACATTAAAGCCTATTACTCGGGCTGCCTTTCGTTGGCCTCCATCGCTTAATAGAGAACAAAATACGTTTTCATTTTTCTTCTTCAGCAGAACGGGAGGCAAGGCCCCGTGCTGTATGAGGGTGGGGTGGGGATTAGGTCAGCCCAGCAGCTGGACGTGATGTCCTCTCCAGGTCCCCCTCAGGGGTTTAGCCTAAGTTCATTAACCTAAGTTTATTTCTCACTCACGTGAAACTCACGTGACACAGTGGAGAGGGCAGGTAGGAGGGTGTGCGTGTGTGTGTGTGCGTGTGTGCGTGCGATGTGCTTCGCAAAATCATTCAGGGCCACTTTGGACAGAGGCTCTGATTCTTTTAAATTTTTTTTTTTTTTTAATTTTACTTATTTATTTATGGCTGTGTTGGGTCTTCGTTTCTGTGCGAGGGCTTTCTCTAGTTGCGGCGAGCGGGGACCACTCTTCACCGCGGTGCGCGGGCCCCTCACCATCGCGGCCTCTTCTGTTGCGGAGCACAGGCTCCAGACGCTCAGGCTCAGTAATTGTGGCTCTCGGGCCCAGCTGCTCCGCAGCATGTGGGATCTTCCCAGACCAGGGCTCGAACCCGTGTCCCCTGCATTGGCAGGCAGACTCTCAACCACTGCGCCACCAGGGAAGCCCCGAGGCTCTGATTCTTAAATGGCTACATCCGAGTCTGCCCCAGGCCTCAGCATCCGCCCTGCAGAAGGGGGAGGAGACGGAGGAGCATTTATGGGAGGTTTGGCTGGGCCAGGCCCGGGACTAGATCTCAGCAGCACCACCACACCAGACGCAAGGGGCTGTGGAGTGTAGTTTTCCTGGGTGTCCTGGAAGAAGAGGACATTGGTTGGCTCCCCAGCTGGCTGTATCTGCCATCCTGGGGTCGAAGGTTTGAAGAAAGCTGAGAAGGTTGAAAATAGCCCCTGGAGCATGAGGGGAACAGCTGAGCAGGGAAACATGCGCCTACAACTGGCAGCATCGATGTCAAGTTCCATCTGGGGGTGGAGAGATTTCCTCCAGCCGTTCACAACGGCAACGACAAGGTGGAGAGTTGGTTAGATCTAGGTTGGGGTTTTAGGGGACCAGCATGGCAGAAGGACAGGGGAACTAGGGAGTTGAAGAGCTTGGTAGGAAAGGAGGTGAGGAAACACCACATATTTTGCGGGTAAGGAAGGGAGTGGGCATGGCTGATCAACAGAAAAGGGCTCAGGTGCCTAGAGGTCTTGATGAAATTGAAAAGCGAGGTAGTGGGTGGAAGGGAGTGAGGCTGAGAGGTAGAGATTGCCGTCCAAGAAGGGTGTGCGTTGTGGACTGAATGTTTGTGTCCCTTCTCCCACCCCCACCAGATTCATACTTTGAAACCCTAGCCCCCAATGTAACGGTATCAACAGGTGGGGTTTTGGGGACATTAGGTTATGAGTGTGGAGCCCTCATGAATGGGATTAATGCCCTTAGAAGAGTCCCCAGGAGTTTGCCTTTCCCTCTCCCTTTCTCTTCGTTCTCAATTTCTCTCTCTCCCTCTCTCCCTCTTTTCCTCTTTCTCTCTCTCTCTCTCTCTCTCTCCCTCTCTCCCTCTAGGATACAACGAGAAAACAGCCATCTGCAACCCTGAAGAGGGTCCTCACCGGAACCCCACCATGCTGGCACCCTGATCTCTGACTTCCAGCCTCCAGAACTGTGAGAAATAAATTTCTGTTGTTATTAAGCCACCCAGCCTGCGATGTTCCGTTACAGCAGCCAGAAAGAACTAAGTCAGTGTGTTTCAATTTATGATTTTGGACTTTGAATAACCCTGGGTAGAGTGAAGATGCCATGTGAAGCCAAGGGAGTGAGGGAGGTGAGGATGGGGTGGGGGGGTGCAGCCAAGGTGATCTTTTCTTTATTTCCTCAGATACCACCCATTTGGGTGCTGTTGTCTTGGCCATTAGAAAGTTAAATGATTTGAATCAGAAGCAGTTAAAAATCATTACTAAGTAGATTTTGTTTCTAAATTATTAAAAAAATTCAGTGACGTGTATTTGTATAACAGAGAAAAAGAAGTTAAAATACATAGCTTTTTTATCAGGGAATTACGTTGCCAACCCTTTTCTGTATATATGTATTCTATATAAATAAAAAAGTAAAGGCCTCTATCACATGGGAGGTGTGATGGCAATTAAGCACAATGTAAAGTTAAACTCTGTCTTGGGGGTGGATGGAAATGAAATCTAGCCTGCTTCAACCTCGTGAGGTTACCTTGTACCTGATACAACCCATATGGTCTAAATTGAACGATTGGCAAATGAAAAATAAGAACAGCAGTTTTAATGCATGATACTGTCTGTTATATTATTAGATAGTATTACCAGTATCCTGACACAGAAATGAGGGCTTTAGGGGACCTAATTAGAAACACTAGTAATGATTTAAACTCTAAAGATTAAGAAATACTTTTATATTGTAGCCCAAGCTAGTCAAGTTTCCTTTTTCCTATGAAGCCTTACCAGTGAGGCTTGTCAGTGAGGGAGCCTGTCCAGGTAGGATCCTGTCTGGGTGGAAACAACTGATGTAATTATCTTGGCTTATGTAGTCAAGAAAGCTACCTATTAGGTAATGTCTGTATTGCTCAGGCATGAGTCTTGGGGAATTCCAGAAAGAGATTGCTCTAGAAGATTCTGTCTATACATACTTTGCTGTGCTCTTCTCACTATATTTAAGCACAGCTTTAAAATCAGATGCAAAAAATATTTCTGTGCTGATTTCAAATAATCTTTCATCATCTCGGCCACAAATAGAATACAAGAAGTTAACTACTGAATATTTAATGTGAACACCGTGGGGCAGGTAGCTTTGCCTCCTTCTTCCTTCTCTCCATGTAATTGCTGGTCCTCAGCGAGAAGTTGGAGCTGATCTAATCAAGACCTACTACCCAGATCTGCAGTGCAGCTCACCACCACCCCCCCTTTTTTTTTTTTTTTAACTTGTTGAGTTTAATAACCACATTCTTGCAAAGGGTATAGCAGAAAGAGAACTGAGTCATAAAAAGCAAGAGATGTTTGTATTACTTTCCTAGGGCTGCTAACTTGGTGACTTTACAACAAAAATTTACTCTCACAGTTCCAGAGGCCAGAGTCCAAAATGCAGGTGTTGGCAGGGCCATGCTCTGTCTGAAGGCTCCAAGAGACAACCTTTTCTTGTGTCTTCCAGCTTCTGGTGGCTCCTGGCATTCCGTGGCTTGTGGCAGCCTCACCTCAATCTCTGCCTCTGTCTTGTGTCCTCTCCTCTTTTTACTTTTATTATTTTGTGGGTGAATTATTTTCTTCCAGTTTTATTGAGATATAATGGACATATAGCACTGTGTAAGTTACAGCATCCTGATTTGACTTACATACATCGTGGAATGATGGCCACAATAAAGTTAGTGAACATCCGTTATCTCATACAGATACAAAATTAAGAAAAAGAAAGAAAACCTTTTTTCCTTGTGATAAGAACTCTTAGGATTTATTCTCTTAACTTTCACATATAACATATAGCAGTGTTAATTATATTTATCGTGTTGTACATTACATCCTTAGTATTTATTTATCTTACAACTGGAAGTTCATACCTTCTGACTGACTTCATCCAACTCCCCCTCCCCCCACTCCCCACCTCTGGTGACCATACATTTGATCTCTTTTTCTATGACTTTTTTTTTTTGAATTTTATTTTATTTATGTTTTTATACAGCAGGTTCTTATTAGTCATCCATTTTATACACATCAGTGTATACATGTCAATCCCAATCTCCCAGTTCATCACACCACCACCACTCCCCCCCACCGCTTTCCCCCCTTGGTGTCCATACGTTTGTTCTCTACATCTGTGTCTCAATTTCTGCCCTGCAAACCGGTTCATCTGTACCATTTTTCTAGGTTCCACATATATGCGTTAATATATGGTAATTGTTTTTCTCTTTCTGACTTACTTCACTCTATATGACAGTCTCTAGATCCATCCACGTCTCTACAAGTGACCCAATTTCGTTCCTTTTTATGGCTGAGTAATATTCCATTGTATATATGTGCCACATCTTCTTTATCCATTCATCTGCCGATGGGCGTTTAGGTTGCTTCCATGTCCTGGCTATTGTAAATAGTGCTGCAATGAACATTGGGGTGCATGTGTCTTTTTGAATTATGGTTTTCTCTGGGTATATGCCCAGTAGTGGGATTGCTGGGTCGTATGGTAGTTCTATGTTTAGTGTTTTAAGGAACCTCCATACTGTTCTCCATAGTGGCTGTATCAATTTACATTCCCACCAACAGTGCAAGAGAGTTCCCTTTTCTCCACACCCTCTCCAGCATTTGTTGTTTGTAGATTTTCTGATGAAGCCCATTCTAACTGGTGTGAGGTGATACCTCATTGTAGTTTTGATTTGCATTTCTCTAATAATTAGTGATGTTGAGCAGCTTTTCATGTGCTTCTTGGCCATCTGTATGTCTTCTTTGGAGAAGTGTCTATTTAGGTCTTCTGCCCATTTTCTGAACCTGCATGAACCTGAGTGGGATGAGAATCAGAGGTTTGGGTGTGGCTTAGACTATTCCCTTCTCTTTTAGGGACTAAAACATCTTAAGGAACGTATTTGAGCCCAAGTGCAGGGAAGGTTAAAGGGTCCATAAAATCAATGTTAAAAAGTCAAAAATTCACAAAATTCCCATTTCTTAGGAAATAAATTTTTTTTTCCTTTAAGCCTTAGCCCAAAACTTAGGTTATTAAAAAAAAAACCCTCAAATGTACAATTGTTTCTTCTCCTTGTATAAGCACCACTGTAAACTCAATTTCTGGAATATAAAATGTCTGAGATATTTCCCTCTCCCTACATGAAAACAGTAAGTCTAGACTTCAAATTTATATTTTAACCACATGGCTTTGCTCTTTAATCTTAATGATGACTGTCATCTGTTTCTCTAGCATTATTCATTTGTTTACTGAAGCCAAGAATCATTGTGAGTTTATCTAAGTCAGGGTGATAGAGTACACAAGAAAAAATGGAATCCATTTTGTAACTACATAAAATGAGAATACGTTCCTGAAGAAAGTCCTGTTCCAAAAGGATAAACAGGTGATGGATTTCCCCAACAGCCTGAAGCATTTTTTTTAAACAAGGGACTATTTTTGATTTAAAAAAATGATTTTAAAAAGTGAAGGAAAG
This sequence comes from Eschrichtius robustus, assembly GCF_028021215.1. NCBI lineage: Eukaryota > Metazoa > Chordata > Mammalia > Artiodactyla > Eschrichtiidae > Eschrichtius > Eschrichtius robustus. The sequence goes on from NC_090837.1 coordinate 84,695,454, forward strand.
AATAGCAACAGTAGTCTGCGTCACTCTCCCCAGAGCAGAAGTTGTTCCCTGCTTAGATATAATTTCAGTCATTCGAGGATCAAGAAGAAAACCCTTCTTTTTTCTTTTTTAACTTTTTATTTTATATTGGAGTTTAGCCGATTAACAATGTTGTGATAGTTTCAGATGCACAGCAAAGGGACTCAGCCATACATGTACATGTATCCATTGTTTTTAAAAGGATAATTTGGAGTACTTATATTTGGCCTCCAAACACAGTGCACATGTTTAGAAATTGTGGACTCCTGGAAGATATTTGATTATTAAAAAATATTTTTATCATTGATTAGTGTACTGGGTTGGATAATGTCCCCTGCAAATTCATGTCCACCTGGAACCTCAAAATGTGACCTCATTTGGAAACAGGGTGTTTGCAGATGTAACTAGTTAGGTTAAATTGGGATCACACTGGATTAGATTGGGCCCTAAATCCAGTGACTGGTGTCCTTATAAAAAGGCCATATTGGGAATTCCCTGGTGGTCCAGTGGTTAGGACTTGGTGCTTTCACTGCTGTGGCCCGGGTTCAATCCCCGGTCAGGGAACTAAGATCCTCAAGCCGCACGGCCAAAAAAAAAAAAAAGGCCATGTCAAGACACAGAGACATACACGAAGAACTCCCCTTGAGGACAGAGGCAGATACTGGAGTGATGAGTCTACAAGCCAAGAAATGATGGCCACTGCCAGAAGCTAGGAAGAGGCAAGGAGGGAGTCTTCCCTGGAGCCTTCAGAAAAAGTATGGCCCTGTTGACACTTTAATTTCAGACTTCTGGCCTCCAGAACTGTGAGAGAATAAATCTCTGTTGTTTTAAGCCACCAAGTTTGTGGTACTTTGTTATGGCCCTAGGAAACCATCATACTTAGGTTGGGTAAAATATGGAGATGACAATAACATTTTTGTAAGTGTTGTAATGACCAGCCTGTAATACAGCCCGAACCAACTCAAGATACTTCCTGCTGGAAGAGTGAAGTTCATAGGTTCTTTGGTTCAGGGTTTACTAAAATGTAGCTAATAGACTTCCCTTCAAGTAGAGAAATGATTTTCTATCTTAAATATAGTCAGGTTTGCTATGCTTCATGGTATCTTTATCTTCAGTAAATTGAACTCTACCTAGAAACATCATACATTGCAGTCCCTGAAAATATTACTTTTCATAATTTGATTTTGCATCTTCCTTCATCTCCAGGGTAAGCCTTATACAGATACATCTTATTCAATTTTACTTTCAGCTAACAGTTCCAAATGCTGTGTTTCTATGTCCTACGAATGCACTCCAAACCATTCTGTTGCTTATTTACCAAACTTTATGAGGCTATGAACCTTTATGGTGATCTATTTTTTGAGGCTTAGGCAATATTTTTATATGCCGATTGCTAAAATCAAAGCATAGAGATTACTTACGCTCACAAGGGATGATACAGCACAATAGAAATGTAAACAGGAGTTTATTTCATCATTTTGCTAGTTGTTCTTCTCTGGTACATTCATCAGACTCCATTTCCTCTTTTGCCCTAATATACTTTATTGTTTTAGGAACTTTCTTCTGAGGGTTCATATGAGAAGGGAGTTATGGCCTCCTTTACGCAGAGAGCTAATGGAATAAAGGACTTGCTCTAAATTATATTTTTCCTATCTGTGTGTAGGTCTTCTAGCTGGATTAGTGCCAGCTCTTCCTCCTATTCTCAGCCCAAATTCTTGTCCTTTGGCACTCTCAATTTCCTTTTCTATCAGGAATGAACTCCATGTTCATAAGTATGTGCCCTGAAATGACCAACCAACATTCTCTTTGAAAATGGGTTCCCCTTGATGTCAACATAGGGAAATAAGAGAGAATAGCAGGGCAGGGTTCTTCCTCTATACTGATTTACAGCCAAGATGGAAACTAAAGACCATTGGCTAAGTCTGGCCATTAACCTACATAATCATACAAGCATAGATATTTGTTTTTTGGTGATATTTACCACGAAGCACAGTGAAATTGAGTCTAAGACCTGTTTTAATGTTTTGATTTTTCTATCCTATGCTCTAATCTTGTTGTAAGCATGGAGCTGTTACTTGTTTACCCAGATGATCACAAGGTTTGAGAAAGCATTTGAGGGGTGAGGGAATAACATAAACTATGCAACAGGGTTAGATGATCTGAAAATTTGCCTATGAAGTGAATGCCTATGGTTGCCATGTTCTTGGAAATACAGACAGCTTTCATGGAGATAAATTAAGCATAACATTTTAAACCAGCCAGCTAATGCAGGAAATGTGTTAGATTTACGTAGTCAGGATTTTAGAATTTGAGAGATTTGGGGTCTCATGTATGTACTTTCTTTAATGGCAGTTCCAATCGGTAGCTGTTAAATATTGTCAATCCAGAGAACATGAGAAGAAAGAGAGCCGAGTTTTGGGAACTACTACAGTGGGATGGCATCTTTAAACGTAGCAGAACTTACCAGTGATTTTCTTGAGAGGTAGATGGCCTCATGGGTCACTAATTCTGCGGACTCTATGAAAGAGAATAGAATTGAGTGGTCAAAATAAAGGCATAAAGAAAAAGTAAAACAAATACTAGGGGTACAGACCTCTGGGTTATAGAACACCACCCAACATTTCATTGGCCTGGCCATCATATTTTTTTATAAAGCAGTAAGTTCCATCTGTTGGGGGAATTTTCTTAACTTCTATAGAGAACAAATTATTTTCTTAGAACTGGGGATGGTATTGTGTTTTAAAGATGGTTCTTAGACTTTTAATCTCTCTTTATATCAAGTTAAACTTTAGTTTGCAATTGTGATTAAAAAAAAAAAAGTCCTGCCAAACGTTACACGTTGAACCCAGCGATGCACATTTTACACCCCAGCCTGTCAACGAAGTGTGACGATGGGCACATGAAAGAAATATCCATTGCCTGCCAATGTCTAACTTCATTTTTGCTCAACTCACAACTCATCTGACTAAAAACAATACTTAACCTCAATGTTTTTCTGTCATTTCAGGATCTCACTGTACCGCAACATGTCACTGTGGTACAAAATTAAGAAAGGAATTGAAACAAGGGAAATTTTTACTGTTAAGAAATGTAAGAAATAGTGCTTGCTTCATAGGATGATTTCTACGCTTTCTAATTATACTAACTCTACACAGTTTGTGTAGCAAGAATTTCATCTTTTCTTTCTTTGGCCTGGCGTTTTGGGCTTTCTCCACTGCAACTATCAATATTTTTAATAAAGAGACAGATGCCCAGATATTGGCTCCCAGTTCTCAAGGTGTCCACCAGTGACTGTGGAACTTCGGGAAAGTCATTCTTCACCATCGAGCATGGCTTGTTTCTATTTTTATAGAGTTGAGCTATGTAGCTAAAAAAGCTATGTAGCTTTTTTATATGTTGAATTTTGGTAGTTTGTTATTAAGTCTGTAATAAGTAACATCAAAATATAAATAATTGAAACTTAAGCATACAAAATTTGGTGAGTAAAATAGTGTCCCAGGGGAGAAGTAAAAATCCAAAGCTACTCATACAGGCAGGTTTTCATATAGTTTGTGTTATGTAGCATTTGTGTGTGTGTATCTGTGTGTATGTATCTTTTTTTTGTTTATTTTATTTTATTTGTTTTTATATATACTCTTTAATTTTTATTTTATATTGGAGTATAGTTGATTTACAATGTTGTGTTAGTTTCAGGTGTGCAGTGAAGTGGTTCAGTTATACATATACATACATCCATTCTTTTTCAGATTCCTTTCCCATATAGGTTATTACAGAACACTGAGTAGAGTTCCCTGTGCTATACAGTAGATCCTTGTTGATTATCTATTTTATATATAGTAGTGTGTATATGTTAATCCCAAACTCCTAATTTATCCCTCTCCCAACCTTTCCCCTTTGGTAACCATGTTTGTTTTCAAAGTCTGTGAGTCTGTTTCTGTTTTGTAAATAAGTTCATTTGTATCATCTTTTTAGATTCCACGTATAAGCGATAGCATATGATATTTTTCTTTCTCTGTCTGACTTACTTCACTCAGTATGATAATCTCTAGGTCCATCCATGTGTATGTGTATCTTTGGGGGGTAGATTTGGGGAGTGTTTACTAGGACTGCGAAAACAAAGTATCACAGACTAGGTGACTTAAACAATGGAAATTGATTTCTCACAGTTCTGGAGGCAGGAGTCTGAGATCAAGGTGTTGGCAGGGTTGGTTTCTTCTGAGGCCTCTCTCCTTGGCTTGTAGATGGCCATCTTCTCCCTGGGTCATCTCATGGTCTTTCTTCTGTGTGTGTCTGTGTCCACATCTTCTCTTCTTAAAGGATATCGATCATGTTGGATTAAGGCCCACTTTAATGACCTCATTTTAACTTAATTACCTCTTTAAAGGCCCTATCCAAATGCCATCACATTCTGAAGTGCTGGAATTAGTACTTCAACGTATGAATTTTGGGGGGACCCAATTCAGTGCATACCAGTGGGTATGTAGCTTTAACAGCTTTATTGAGGTATAATCTATGTGCTATAAATTTTACCCATTTTAAGTTTGATGAGTCTTAGTAAGTTTATATAGTCCCACGACCATCACCACAATCCTGTTTTAGAACCACATGGTCTTGTTCTAAGTCTCAAAGAGCACAATGATGTAATGGGAATATTGAATAGCAGCCTAATTGTTACATTCCCAAATTACTTACTAAAATTTATGTTTTAAGAAAGGGTTAAAACTATTGTCTTTATGCATGTGCAGAGTCAGGAAGTATATGGGAAATCTCTGCATTCCCTTCAATTTTGCCATGAATCTAAAACTGCTCTAAGAAAAAAAGAAGTCTTGATAAAAGCAAAACAAAACAAAAACAATTGCTTCTTGGCCTAAAAATTTTCATAATCAATTACACTCTGCTTATGTATTGCCTTTTTTTTTTGGCTGCACCACGTGGCATGTGGGATCTTAGTTCCCCGACCAGGGATGATTGAACCTGCACCTCCTGCAGTGGAAGCATGGAGTCTTAACCACTGGACCGCCTGGGAAGTCCACCATGGTTTTTCATGTAAGGATGAAGGCACAGCCCCAAACAATGGAGGGTTCCATCTAACTGTTGAGAGTCAGTTTGATAGAACAGAAAGAACACTGGGCCAGGACCTGGGAGACCCGAGTTTGCTCTGGGTTCCACGCTTTCCTCCCTGAGCCCCAGTCCCCTCAATAAAAAAGCTCTGACCACCATGTGGAGTTGGTATAAACATCAAATGAGGTTACATAGGTCAAAAATCCTTACAAATTATAAATTGCAATGTAAACGTGAAATGGTATTGCTTTTTGAAGACAAATAAAATGGAGTCCCTGATTAGATAGAATTAAAATAGGCTCTTCTGAACTGTTAACAGCTTACCCAGTTACTTTGAAACATAATTATCTTCTGAGAACCTCAAACTTTATTATTATTGTTTTTTTAAATTAATTTTATTGAAGTATAGTTGATTTACAATGCTGTGTTAATTTCTGCTGTACAGCAAAGTGATTCAGTTATACACACACACACACACACATTCTTTTTCATATTCTTTTCCATTATGGTTTATCACAGGATATTGAATATAGTTCTCTGTGCTACACAACAAGTAGGACCTTGTTGCTTATCCATTCTATATAATCATTTGCATCTGCTAACCCCAAACTCCCACTCCATCCTTCCCTCTCTCTCCTCCCCCGTGGCAACCACAAATCTGTTCTCTATGTCTGTGAGTCTGTTTCTGTTTCGTAGATAAGTCCATCTGTGTCATATTTTAGATTCCACATATAAGTGATATATAATATTTGTCTTTCTGTCTGACTTACTTCATTTAGTATGATAATCTCTAGGTCCATCCATGTTGCTGCAGATGGCATTATTTCGTTCTTTTTTATGGCTGAGTAGTATCCCATTGTGTATATAAATATATCACATCTTTATCCATTCGATGGATAAAACATTTAGGATGTTTCCATGTCTTGCCTATTGTGAATAGTGCCGCTATGACCATAGGGGTGCATGTATCTTTTTGAATTATAGTTTTGTCCATATATATGCCTAGGAGTGGGATTGCTGGATCATATGCCGACTCTATTTTTAGTTTTTTGAGGAACCTCCATACTGTTTTCCATAGTGGCTGCACCAATTTACATTCCCACCAACAATGTAGAGGTAGAACCTCAAACTTTAAATTGGTTTATGATCTAATTATTCATGTACCAAACCCCCTAAAAGAAATTGGCTCAAAAATCACAAAGAGAGATTAGGGTATATGTTGACTGTTACCAAATCAGGTTTTCAAGTTCATGAACAGAAGTCATATTTCATGACACTTTTAAGTATATCTCTTACACACTGGGAAAGCTGTTTTCAGTTTGAAGCTTCCTTTGCTTTTGCTCACAAGGTTCTCTCCTAAAAGAGATCTGTGTTGTTTGAAACTAGAGTATGGAAAAGGAAAAGTCTCTCCCACCATTCTACTCTACCATCTATCTCAATCTGGAGTATCCTGACTTCAGCCAAAATATTCTTGGTGCTGAAGTCACATTTGGGTCTTAATTGAAATATATGTAGTGAGACAGGTTTATAGCAAATTAATTTCTCATTAAATGGCTTCCTTAACACCCATCATTTTAACAGAGGTTTTTAGTACTTGGAGCAGTGCACCAGAGTAGAAGGTAGGGCCCTTTGCAAAATGGAAGAAGACATTACGGCAGGGGATGTGAACATGGAAAATGTGTGGGAATATGCAGGATGGTTCTCAGGCAGATGTTTTAGGAAATGATGTTAATCCTACAAAATTATCAGTGCTCACATATCCCTCTAACTTTTGTAAAAGAGTTCACTGAGCAGTGTGTATATAAACCCACAACTGTTAACCAATGAAGTTTGCAACTTCAAGTATAATAAAATACCGGTTAATTATGTTTAAAACTTATGACTGGCAACTCTTAGATTGAATTACTCAAATTCTAAAGACCTGGTGTATTCTTAAGAACACGAAGTCTTACATACATTACAAAACATCTTTCTTTCTAAATGAATTTGCTTTTTCAAATGGAAGCCATTAGCGGTGCATTGAACCATATGTGGAAAGAATTCAGATAACAGAAAGTTCTGTTGGTTTCCCCAGGATGTTAATTTTAAGTACTCTTTTTACAAAGAGATCTATCTTAATGAGCTTGCTTTTCCTTCATTGAAACCGGAAGTCTAACCTGGCCATTGAGCTCAGTGTCTTAATGTACATAATGCTTTCAGGAAAGCCACTGAAAACAGCTGGGGCTAAGAGTCCCCAGATCCCAAGGCCATGGCTAAATTATAAAAGACAAGGGGAGGATCCAGCTGCAGGTTCTGCATGAGATGGGTATCTCAAGGGAAGAATAAAATGTCTTTTCTTCTGAATCCCATAGAGTATATTTTGCTTTACAGACGAAGGTGGGAGAGAGGGGACTCTGGAATTATTTGAGACGCAATCTTAAGAGGTATGTGAGATTATACTAATTAAAAACAAACTTAGGTGGAACCTCAGAAACAGAAGTGGTACCGAGGTAGGGTGTGCCTTTTGCGCATGTAAGGTAACTACAAAATCTGCCTTTGGAACTCCTAGCAAGTTATGAGGTTGGTGAAATTGACCTAGGCCCAGCCTTATGTTTTTAATCAGAATAAAAACAGGAGTGAATAAAAACCTGACATTTTTCCAAGCCTAAGTTTCCCACATCATTGCTGCTTTGCATCAAAAGGTGTCTATAATAGTCACCTCTAGATTATTCTCTGATTAGTGAGATGTGATAAATGGTAAAGGCGTCTGCTTCTAAAGAGGCTTAGAGAAGTGTGCTAAGCAATCAGCTTTAACCCCAGATAATGCAACATGAGTGGCTGGGTTTGTTAATGATCACTCTGAACAGTGTTCCTTGTAAGCAATGGCCACGAGCATGGGAAGTTACGTTCATTTTCTCTGACTGCAGGGTTACACCTTCCTGCACTATAAAAAGCTGCTCATGTTCCTCCAGGTTTCAGATGGTTTCCACGATTCCATCCTTGTTCTTAGGGCATCAGTCCTTCTCCTGGTGGATGGAAGATAGTTCCTGTTTAGCAGAAGACTGGGTCCATCTTTCCCTCAATCAGTGATCATCTTCGTGCAATTGCTGCCTGTAGAAGACATTCAGGACATCTCTGTAGACAAGATAAGCCAATGTAGACAGAAGGGCATCTCCTTGGGGATGGTCCCTGAGGAAGACCCGAGGGGAAGTGGGAAAAGGTAAGAAAACCCAGATCCACTGATGACCTTCAGTAAAAGCAGTGAGATTAACTTACAAATCAGTCTTAAAGGAAATACCGTAAGGGCCAAGTTTTCCAGATCAAATTGGTGCTCAGTTGTGCATGTTGAAAACTTGTGTCCTAAAGAGGGAGACAGATTTCTAAATATGACTTGCTAATGTCAGTGTGTGCCTGCGTTTTTACTCAGCAAATATTTATTATTGTCAAATATATCCCCAGGATCTTGTTAATTATTAGAAGTGCAAAAATGAATAAGACATGATCTCTGTAAGATGGGACACAAATTAATAAATGTCTTAATCTCAAAAGAGTATTTGAGTGATTTTAAAAAAGCATTCTTTTGGAAATGTCATTGTAAACACAAAGAATATACTTGAATTAATTCTAAGGTTTTTAGTGCCTTCATAATGAAACATTAAGGCAAGTCATATATGTATGATATAGATATATCTCCAGTATAACAGTTAATATTCATTTGCTAATCTGTAGAACTCTGATATCAACTGTATATTAAAATAAGCTCATCTCTATCAGTGAAAACATGGTACTTTTTTTTCCATTTTAATAGTACTTGACAAAAAAACTAACCTTTAAAAAGCTTATTAGGACCCCTTGATTTGAGTTGGGTTTATACAAATGACACTTGATTAAATTTTAAGGTAGTTTGAAAAGAAATTTGCTAAGAGATTTGACATCCTTTACCATAAATGGTTTTCACTCTGTATCTCGACTTTAGGCTGTAATGAATACCATACTTGGATCTCCTTTGTAAATATTTACTTGTTCTAATAAAAGAGAAATAGAAAAACATTACTTATTCTTGTGCTAAGAACAAGGAAGTTTATAAACACAAATCATTTGGTAGCACCGACAATGACAGACTTCAACTTCTAAGCATGTCAATCCTGAATGTACATGTGGAGCTGAGTTGCCAAAGAGACTCCAGAGGGGAACTGAATCCCCGACCTAACAAACTCTGGGTGGCATTTTTGTCTCAAGGTTAGATGTAAACAGTGAGCCACAGAGAAGTGAAAGCTGTCGTTTAATGCTTTAGATTAAGGACAAGCCCAGAGACATGATTAGAATTCTTGAGTCTTAATGAACTGTTCTTATCCTCTAGTCTGGTTTTCCCCTAAATTAAGTCATGGAACATAAAAGAGAAATCCTACTCTTTAACTTGAAAGCTTAACCCCGACTCCCAAAATGTACACAAGGCTGCTTGGTACCATGTGCCAAAGGGAAAGCATCTTTAAAATCTTCCCCCCAGTACTAACTGTATTGGATTTAAGATGCAATGGAAAAACTAGCTGTAGAAATAAAATATGCAGTATGTGAAGGTAAATTTAAATTTTCGTTAGCTTACGTGCAAGCTAAAAAGGCTCTTAATCTATTCTTAATTGTAATTTAGAATAGATCGTAAAAGCTGTCCCAAGCCTCCAACTTGAATCAGGTTACTTATTAGAGTGAAAAATTTTAAAACAGAAAAGTATCTATACAGTTCTGCTGAAGGAGACCTCCCTCAAGACACACATATTTTTCATCTTTTTTTTTTTTTTTTGTCACTGTTAAGGCCAACATTGTCAAGTTTCCAGAACGTTTTACAACTGATCATTTCACAGTGTTCTCAAGTAGGTCAGAAGAAAAAAATTCTTTAATGATGATCTTCATGCTCTGCTTTGATGACAGGAAGTATAGAGACCAAGTAAAGAATAACCACTTCTGTACTCTTAAGCCCACACTTCATTTAGTGTTTTAAGAAACATAGCATATGTAATTCAGACTAAAGGTGTTTAGTATTATAATTAGTCACAGAGAACTTGCCTTGGCACTTAACAGCTGTCTAAAAAATGCATTCAGCTCTTAACCCCTTCTATTCTAATGGTTCTGATTTTGTCTGTACTAAAATGACTTTCACATTTCTTCAGTGTTTGAACGTGAGCTGCACAAATTCCTTGGTGTCCAAGGTCCAGAGACACTGTGCCATGGAAAGGGAGACAGCCCTATTTCTAAAACAATATTGGGGACATATAGATGACCAAGTATTTTGTGTGTGACTTCTGGGAGATGAGGCTTGGATGTTGAAATACTTGTACCTCTGGGACATTTCTTTTTCTTTTTTTTTTTTTTCTTAAAAAAAATTTTTTTTTTAATTAAAAGAAAAATTTTTAAATTGAATGTGTTACTTTCAGGCATACAGCAAGGTGATTCAGTTATACATACATATATAATGTATATATTATATATATATTCTTTTTCAGGTTATTTTCCACTATAGGTTATTACAAGATATTGAATATAGTTCCCTGTGCTATACAGTAGGTCCTTGCTGTTTATATATTTTACATATAGTAGTGTGTATTTCTTAACCCCAAACTCCTAATTTATGTCTCCCTCAACCTTTCCCCTTTGGTAACCATGTTTGTTTTCAAAGTCTGTGCATCTCTTTCTGTTTTGTAAATAAGTTCATTTGTATCCATTTTTAAAATTCCACATGTAAGTGATATCATATGATATTTGTCTTTCTCTGTCTGACTTACTTCTCTTAGTATGATAATCTCTACATCCATCCATGTTGCTGCAAATGGCATTATTTCATTCTTATTTTTACGATTGGGTAGTACTCCATTGTATGTGTGTATATATATATATATATATACACATATGTGTATATATATATATATATATATACATATGTATATATATATATATATATATACACACATATGTATATATATATATTCCATTGTGTATATGTACCACATCTTCTTTATCCATTCATCTGTCGATGGGCATTTAGGTTGCTTCCACGTCTTGGCTATTGTGAATAGTGCTGCTATGAACATTGGGGTGCATGTATCTCTTCAAATTAGAGTTTTTATTTTTCCAAATATACGCCCAAGCGTGGGATTGCTGGATCATATGGCAACTCTATTTTTAGTGTTTTAAGGAATCCTCTGGGACGTTTAAATGGTTTATGGGAATAACAGGGGAGAATCGTTTATTCTAAATATTTCATGCAATCAAGTTATGCAATCAAGTTTATCTGTTCAAATATTTCATTTTAAAAATATTGAAATAGTTCAAACATATAGAAAAAGAATATATTCATTCATTTAATAAATATCTTTTGCAAGTCTACTACATGCCAGCAACTGATCTCCATGCTTAGGATACATCAGAGAACTCTATAGACAAGATCCCTACCTTTTTTTTTTTTTTTAAATTTATTTATTTTAGTTTAGTTTTGGCTGCCTTGGGTCTTTGTTGCTGCACATGGGCTTTCTCTAGTTGTGGCGAGCAGGGGCTACTCTTCGTTGCAGTGTGCAGGCTTCTCATTGCAGTGGCTTCTCTTTGTTTTGGAGCACGGGCTCTAGGCACGCGGACTTCAGTAGTTGTGGCGCGTGGGCTCAGTAGTTGTGGCTCACGGGCTCTAGAGCGCAGGCTCAGTAGTTGTGGCGCACAGGCTTAGTTGCTCCGCGGGCATGTGGGATCTTCCCGGACCAGGGCTCGAACCCGTGTCCCTTGCATTGGAAGGAGGATTCTTAACCACTGCGCCACCAGGGAAGCCCCAAGATCCCTACCTTTATGGAGAGTATGTTCTGGCAGAGGAGATAGGCAATAAAGAATTACTTCAGAGATGGCCTTGAAAAGATGACAGGCAGTGGGACCCAGTGACCAAGGAAGTGGATTTAGATAGTTCCTGTATGGTAGTGGGCAGGAAAGCAGAATGTGTGGGTCTAGGTATTGGTGGGTGGGTGGATGGAGTTGGGGGGGAAGCCCAGGAAGTTCTCGTTGTGTCCATGTTCTCTGGGAAGTAGGAAGCAAGGTCAGCAGAAAGTGAGGATGGGGGAGATTTGAGGATAGAAGCCGAAGTTGTGAAAAGTTTATTTAGTACAGAATACGATGTAACAGACACTTACAAACAACTGCAGATCAAACAGATAACATTTTGCCATACTTTGTTCAGATTTATTTTTTTTAAATAAAGAGTTACAGGGACTTCCCTGGTGGTCCAGTGGTTAAGACTCTGCTCTTCCATTGCAGGGGGCACGGGCTTGATCCCTGTTTGGGGAACTAAGATCCCACATGCTGCATGGCCCAGCCAAAAAAAAAAACAACAACAAACAGTTACAGAGATAGTCAAAGTAACTCTCCACTGTTCATTTTATCCTTTCCATCCTTCCAAAGACAGCCACTCCCTTGAAGCTGGTGTGTGATAGCGAAGCAAGTTGTTCAAATTATTAGTGCTTAAGTTGGATCTGAAGCTGCTTGTTTCTCTGAGAAACTGAATTTAACAGGGTTTCCCCTCCCCCACTGCTTTGACTGCTTTGCTTCTTTCAGTTGTGGTAAAATATACAAAACATAGTATTTATCATTTTAACCTACGTACATGTATAATTCAGTGACATTATATCCACGCACAGTGTTGTGTAACCATCACCACTATCTATTTCTAAAACTTCATTGTCTTCCCCAACATAAACTCGGTACCCATTAGACAACAATTCCCCTTTCTCCCCTCCCCTCAACCCCTGGTAACCCAATTCTACTTTCTGGCTCCATGCATTTGCCTCTTCTAGGGACCGTGTATAAATGGACTCATACAATATTTGTTCTTCTGTGTCTGGTTTATTTCACTTAGCATAATGGTTTCAAGTTCCATCCATGTTGTAGCATATATCTAAATTTCCTTTTTACCCTTTTTATGGCTGATGATGTTTTTGGCAGGCTTTTAGCATCATAAAATCTTACTGCAACAGTCATAGTGTAGTTACAGGGACACAAGGACTGAATACCCTGGTGACACCTTCTGTCATCCTCTTTATAGTCCCATATCTGTCTCCCATAATTTCCAGCACAAATCGATCTTCATAACTACTTCCTGAGCTGCTTCATTAGCATCACCTATAAGCCATAGTGAGTTGATATGGGAAGGCAGGATCTTGTTCCTAGCCATGTATCAAGACCCTGGAAGGCTGCCAGGCTCCTGGCTCTGAGGCCATGCTTGCTGCAAATTCTCTCTGTCCGGCCGAGTGGGCAGGTGCCGAAGATGGCAACTGGATATCAAAAACAGCTGCTGCTTGCTGACCGGAAACAGGGCCGTCGCAAGCAGGGGGTCGAGGAGAAACATTTTGCTAATGGTTTCCATAACTTTCCTCCTTGAAAAGAAAGAATCTTTAAAATGGCAGAGCCCCCCAAAAGATAGAACATGAATTATAGTGATTGTATGTAGGATTTTAGAACTGTGCATTCTGTGGCTTAATGGATGGATGACTTTTGAAGGTTCAAAGACTTGGATTCAGTAATAGTACAGTTTAAAATCACTGGGTCATTTTACTTCCAAAGTTGTTGTATTTTAGAAGAAATTCTGCCTCGCTTTCTGGGTATCTTTCCTCAGAAGAACTAATGCTTAAAAAATATTTTCTAAACGTCTTAGAATGAGATATTACTTTTGAAATGAGAAAAAAGGTTAATGAAAAGATTCATTTTCATCCTTGCTGTTAAATGTTAAGTGACTTGTGCTTTCTGTGTTAGAACCTGTCTATTTCTTCTAGGTAATTCCTTTTTTTTTTTTTTTTAATTTTTGGCCACACTGTGTGACATGTGGAACTTCCCCAACCAGAGATCAAACCCATGCCCCTTGCATTGGAAGTGCGGAGTCTTAACCACTGGACCACCAGGGAAATCCTAGGTGATTCCTAATACCGATAACAGTAAACAGCTTTTTTTTTAAGGCTTCGTATATGCCAGTGCCTGGGTAGGCATTTTATATACATCCTTACTTAGTGTCCATAACTGTTCTATGAAGTAGGTGATATATTCATTATCATTATACTTGTATTATAGATGAGGAAACCGAGGCTTAGCATGGTGACAAAATAAATAGCAAAACCGTGATTCAAGGCAGGCATTATCCAATGCCAGTTACCTTATTCTTGGTCACTACACTGCATCAGGTTATCAGAGGAAGTTCAGGATGGAAGGGTGACTGGAACAGTCTAGTCAAACACCTCTTTTTACAAATCAGGACTCTGAGGCTCTGCCCTATGCCCAGTGGGCTGGTTAATCGCAGGGCCAGAGCTAGAACTGGAGTCTCCCAAGGCCAGAATACCCTTGTGCCTTCCTACAAGATTGCTTGTGTTGTCTTAGAAACTGCTCTATATCCAATGGCTTAAAAACCAAAACTCTTGTAATTACTAAAACCTAAAACAGTAAGTTGAAAAAGGACAAGCTGGCAGATGAGGTCTCATGACCTTTCTAGAAAGCAATAGATGACTTGATATTTCAAGGTGTTTGCTAATGTCTCCACCACATTGTTAGAAGAACTTCTTTTTAAAGGTTTAAAAAAAATTTTTTTTTTATTGAGGTATAGTTGATGTACAATATTATATGTTTCAGGTATACACCATAGTAATTCACAATTTTTAAGAGTTATATTCCAGTTATAGTTATTATAAAATATTGGCTATATTCCCTGTGTTGTACGATATATCCTTGTAGCTTGTTTATTTTTAGAAGCACTTCTTTCTTCACTGCATCCTATTTGCCTTCTCTTCTCTCTTCCTCCCCCCCTCCTCTAGTTCCTCGGGCTGCCCTTTAACAGCAAAATATCCCATCCCAAAGGCAATGCCTTTGTTTGGATGATGCTGTCATCTGATTAAAAGTAGGTCCATCCCTTGGACCTACTAGAGAGAAATCAAAGCAGAATCTCAAAGCCGGAACCACCCCTGCACCCCAGTTGGTGATAATAATCCTTAGTTCTGTGCTGGCTGTGAGAAACTGAAGCAATTGTGTTTCAGCACTAAGATGAGTCCCTAGGTATCCTTCGTTATTTTTTGCATATTTAGTGTTACTGTCCAATGTATTTTAAATTTATTTTTAGTAGCCAATTGGATACTAAAGCAGTTTAGCTGCTGCTGTATTTTAGGGCACAGAGGGTGGGTGGGATGGGAAAGGATGAGACTTTAGGCATCTCCTTAGAACTGATGGAGTTTATGTTCAGACTCTGGTAGTCAAGGCACTTCTCTTAATTCACTGACATATTCCAGAGGCCCAGTTTTTTTTTTTGGAGAAGACACACAGGAGCCCAAGGTCAAATGCTGGGGTGGCTAAATGCTGCTGCTGGAAAGGAACAGCAATTGGTCTCCCAAGCTTGACTCTTGCCTTCCGAGGAGAGTGTGCCTGGAACCAGATGAGATCTTGCAGCTCTGTGAGCTCAACAGCAGGGCTCCCGCAGGCCTGGTGGGTGAGGCACAGCTTGCCACAAAACACACACACCTGGATGTGACAGCAGTGGCGGTTTCATCTGCAAAACAGGAAAGCCTTATATAGCAAAACCTCAATTAACAGGAAGCCGAGAATCCAAATCCCTCATTGACCAGTGACTCTTGTAACCAACTGATCAGGCTTCTCAAATACTTGTACTTCATGTTCCTGCTGTTAAAAAAAAAAAAACAAAAAACAAAACCTCAGAGCTCAGTTTGCACCCACTTTCAGAAAGTACAAGAGATCTTCTGAGTTACATTGCTGTACAGTACTTATCCCCCAGCTTCCTCTGACCATTTTTATTATTACTATCCCTTTGCTTCAATCACACTGTTTATCCTATAGCATTTGTATATTATGCATTTTAATAAATGGCTTCACAATTCCTCTTGAAACAAAACAAAAAGTAGGTAATAATTAAAAACACATTTTTCTGCTAAATGTAGCCCCTTAAAAGGTCCACAAAAAATGGTTTGTTCTTTTCTGACTGCTAACGACCTCCATCTCTATAAACTGCAGTAACTTCATGTAACCTAGTGTAACACTGCCTGCCCTGCCACACCTGAAATGCAGCTCTGTATCTGCAAGAATATTTCCCCTTTGTCTGTTCTCTGTCTCAGCCCCAGCCAGCCTTTGGTTGGAAGACTGGTGGAAAACTCTTTTTTTTTTTTTTTTACTGCCATATTTTCTAAATGCATTTTCTTACAAATGCATCTCCTAAATATTTTGGAGCCCATCCTATTTCTTTATTTTCTCTGGTTCTAATTCTGTTCAGTTCTTTTTAAAAATTTTAATTTGTATAGTTTTAAGTTGTCCAATTCAGTGGTTTTTAGTATATTTGGAGTTGTGCGCCATCACCACTATCTAATTCCAGAACATTTCATCACCCTAAAAAACAATTTTGTACCAAGTAGCACTCACTCCTCAAACTTCTCTTCCCCTCGCCCCTGGCAACCAAGAGTCTACTTTCTCTCTCTCTAGATCTGTGTATTCTGGACATTCCATATGAATGTAATCATACCATACATGATCTTTCATGACTGGCTTCTTTCACTTAGCATCGTTTTCAACGTTCATCCATATCCATACGTATACATCCATATGTATCAGTACTTTGTTCCTTTTTATGGCCAAATAATATTCCATTGTGTGGAGGGACCACATTTGTTTAGCCATTCACCAGTGGATGGACACTTGGGGAATAGTCTCTCTATTACTAAATTCCCTCGCCTCCTTGATTCTTGATTTCTTCACTTCAATGTGTAATCTATACCATGTCCAGGATTACTTTCTTTTTTCTTTTCTTTTTTTTTTTGGCCGCCCTGAGCAGCTTGTGGGATCTTAGTTCCCTGACCAGGGATGGCACCTATGCCCCCTGCAATGGAAGCGTGGAGTCCTAACCACTGGACCGCCAGGGAATTCCCCAGGATTACCTTCTTAAACAATTCTGATCACAGCACCTTGTATTAAAAAAAAACCTGTGAAGGCTGGCCAGTGGTTCACCTACAGAAAGAAGTCCTCACCCCATCCTCCTGTTTTAGTCTCCTTGTCTCTTATTTCTTTCCACAGATGCCCTACGTGGAAAAATTCTCATGCCACGCACCTTCCCCATTTTGGGTCTCTGCTCTGGCCAGAATAACCTCCTCCCTGAACGAATGGTGAATTCCCTGTAGCCTCCCCTTTGAAGCCTTCCCCAAGGCCCTCTGGGAGAACAGGTGATGCCTCTGCACTGTCTACATTTTCCTTAATTAAAATGCCCATGATCCTGCATGGTACCTATTTACCCCCCAGTCCTCACTCCTGCATGTAGTGTGAGCTCTTTGAGGAAAATGCATGTTTCTTATTCCACTTCTTGGTGTTTTTCTCTGTAACTCACTCAAAGAAGATACATAATCAGTGATTATTTATTTCATGTTCGTACCTTTGTTTAACCTTTTCTATGAAACTCTGATGGAGTAACTTAATGTGCCCAGCGCTCAGAGTTTCCACTGGGAAAATGAAGTCAGCTGCTTTGTCACTGGGTCTCACATCCCCCCCAGGAAGAAGAGCAGAGGAGATTATTTCAGGCTGTGACTACTGCCCCCACCTTCCAGATGATAACTTTTTTTTTTTTTTTTTTAACATTATCTTCTTTGGATCTCACGTGGTCCGGGGATCTGCAACTATTGTTGTCCTCATTTGAAAACAACTGGAAAGGGAGACCAAGTGTGCTTGGCTGATTTGCCTGTCTGAGGTGGTACCGCTAGAATGAAAGACTCTCCTACTGCCTTTTGCTGCCACCTCCTAAGGAAGTAAGACCTCGAAGGGAAGAAGAGAAACTCTGGACTTGATCATTCAACTCCCAAGGGGAGATGGCCCTGAATAAAGCGTAGTTTTGTGTAAGTTGTGTGTGCAAGAAGGAAAAACTCTTTCTTCTCTCTGTAAAGGCATATTTATAGATGCATTCCCTTTGGAAGTCTGAGGCAGGGAGAAGGGAGCAAAGCAAGACTTCCAGCCCCTCCCCCTCTGCTGCCGCAGTCTGCTGGGTGCTGTGGGCAAAGACAGCGCAAGGTGCCTGACAGCTTTCAATTGTTTCCTGTCGTCCAAAGCAATCCACCCCACACCTGTGAGCAGAGAGAGGGTGCTGCCACCAGCTGAGGGCCTCTGGGCTTAAAAGAACCAAGGAGAACAGAAGAGGGACTTTAGCTGGTCATTATCAACATCAGGGACATCATTTGCAGGGCCCAGTGCAAAATGAAATGGGGACCCCTTGTTCAAAAGGTAAGAAGAATTTCAAGACAGGAGCATTAAACCCGGCACGGGGACCTTCTGAGATGGGCGTGGAGGCCCTGTGTGGGTGGCACGCCGGTGAAGCTGGCCCTGGGCAGGGTTACACACCCAGATACACATTTATTCTTAGAATCACCTAGACAACAACAACAACAACAACACATATTCCAGTCAGGAATATGAACAAAAAAAAAATGTTGCCTTAACATTTTTTCTTTTTTTTTTGCTATAATGTGGCTTATATAACAGTTGTACTTTCTATGTGCCAGACACAGTTCTAAGTGCTTTGCAAATCCTGACTCATGTTTTTCTTCTTGAAAACTCTGTGAGGTAGGTACTCTTAGTATAATGGTCATTTTATGGATAAGGAAATAGGGGCATAGGAATTCAAGTAAATGTCTCCAGTCTTGTTGAGTCTGCTTCTAACCACTGTATATGCTGCTTCTCTGATCAAAACAGGACCTATTTACCTTCTTACAAGACTCTGCATCAACATATTTTGGAAGATGAAAGTTTCGAAGGGTATCTTTTTTTGTTGTTGTTGTCCCTAAAAGAGAGAGGGTTTAATTAATTGCAGGGATCTGTAGAGAACTCCATGGATCTTTTAGATTCCTGCCACCCAATCTGTCTATGTAGATTCCTGCCCTAAATGTACACTTTCTTTGGGCCTCTTATTAAGTCACAACTATTCAAAAACACATCTGAGGAACAAACAAATATACAAAAATGCATCCCTCAATGAAAAACGTATCAACAAGTATTACTACTCCCACCTCTGTTCAAATAATAAGATAGCCTTTAAGCAAAGCACATAAGATCCTTAGCAAACAAACCAAAAAATAAACAAACAAACAAACAGCATTTAGTGTAGCTCCTGAGAATGCCTTTCTACTCATTGGTCAGGAAAACAACTAGCATTTTTTAAAAAAAAATTTATTTTATATTGGAGTATGGTTGATTTACAATGTTGTGTTAGTTTCAGACGTATAGCAAAGTGATTCAGTTATACATATATCTCTTCTTTTTCAGATTCTTTTCCATATGGGTAATTAAATAGTATTGAGTAGAGTTCACTATGCCATATAGTAGGTCCTTGCTGATTATCTATTTTATGTATAGTAACAACTAGCATTTTTGAATGTGAAGAAAAGAAAAGGTTAAATTGGGTTTTGTACTATAAAAAAGAGTAAAGTATAAAATAAATTTTAGAAAGCATTTTATTCAAAGTGCTCAAATACGAAGTTATGGGGTATATCTGTAATAGACTTGAATTATATGGACGCTTCATCTGTTCATTCCTGTTTACCTTTCACAAGATGTTGGATCAATGCATAGTTTTTGTATTTTATTTACCTCTGTGTGTGCTTTAGTTTCCCGAAAGGGAATTAGGAATGTGGATTAGAGCCTCATTGATGATAAGACAGCATTTTTTCACTGAATCTGAACTGATCCAAACCAAATGATATAAATATATTGAAGAATATTAAAGAAAATAATCTCACTATATAAAGATACATTTAACATATTTTTTCCCTAAAAAGTAGCTACTTCAAAGCCATTAAAAATTACTTGAAAAACACTGAAAGCAGGGAAAGATGCCTAGAGTTTTTCATACACTTTTCCCACCCATAACCTTGGGTTTTTGGCCTGCATTATGCTGCATTTGTATAAAGCAAAACGGTCACCACAAGAAGAACATTTTAAACATGCTAGAGATTTCCCTGTGAGTCTGTCATCTTCAACTGTTTTGTGGTAAATGGTTTCCAGTTGAACTGACTCATTTTCCAAGCCTCCCACCTCTTCCCCTTTCCATCCTTCCTCCATTTCTCTTGTGTGTGAAGCCATTACCTATATAACACTCTCATCAGAACTGCATTTTGCAAAACACTCTTTTCTAATAACAAGCTTAAAAAGAAAGAAACCCACCTATCCACTGACCCATTGAAACTTCTAATGCGGCGGGTGGGGGGGGGCTGGGATTTAGAGAAATAGGTGCGGGAGATTAAGAGGGACACACTTCCAGTTACAAAATAAATGTGTCATGGGTATGAAATAACAGAATAAAATAACAGAATAAATAGAGTTAATAATGATGTAATATCTTTGTATGGTGATAGATGGTAGCTAGATTTGTCACAGTGATCGTTTTGTAGTGTCTACAAATATTGAATCACTATGCTGGGCCCTAGGAACTAACACAGTCCTGTAGGACCAATTCTTCCATTAAACCTCCCCAAACTAAAAAAACAAAACAAAACAAACTCATGGAAAAAGAGATCAGATTTGTGGTAACCAGAGGCAGGGGTCGGGGGAGGGGAGAATTGGATGAAGACAGCCAAAAAGTACACATTTCCTGTTATAAGAGAAATAAGTACTAGGGATGCAATGTACAACATGATGAATATAATTAATACTATTGAATGTTTTATATGAAACTTGTTCAGAGAGGAAATCCTAAGAGTTCTCATCACAAGGAAAAGATATTTTTCCTTTTTCTTTTATTTTGTATCTATATGAGACAGATGTTCACTAAACTTATTGTGGTCATCATTTCATGATGTATGTGAGTCAAATCATTATGCTGTACACCTTAAACTTATACAGTGCTGTATGTCAACTACATCTCAATAAAACTGGAAGAAAAAAATTAAATATCCAACAAAACAAAACAAAACAAAACAGTTTCCAATCGGAATAACCCATCCTGGGTTCTTATGTCTTCATGAAAGTTTCAGTTGTTGGGTTTTCGTTGTTGCATGTGGGCTTTCTCTAGTTGCGGCGAGTGGGAGCTACTCTTCGTTGTGGTGCGCGGGCTTCTCATTGCGGTGGCTTCTCTTGTTGTGGAGCATGGGCTCTAGGCACGCGGGCTTCAGTAGTTGTGGCATGCGGGCTCAGTAGTTGTGGCGCACGGGCTTAGTTGCTTGGCCGCATGTGGGATCTTCCCTGACCAGGGCTCGAACCCGTGTCCCCTGCATTGGCAGGCTGATTCTGAACCACTGTGCCACCAGGGAAGCCCCATATTCTGTTCTTTCCTTGATTTGCCGGACTTGTTGCAGGAAAGTCAACTGACCCTTGGGGACAATACTTCTTTCTTTCTTTCTTCTTCTTTTAATTGGAAAAGTTAAAAAGAAAGAAAACAATGGAACATAATATAACAAACATTAGCAGACACAAGAAAATATCTAACTTTTGTCATTTCTTTTGTAAAATAAATAATGCGGATTAAGCTGCAGTCCCCTCGACCTCCTCCCTGATCTAATTTCCCCCTGAAAGCCACCACCATGAGGATTTCAGCATGGTATCTGTCAGCCCATTATTTTACTTTAGGTATAAACTTATATTCTTCATAAATAACATATACTATTGCTTGCATGATACAAACATAGTATCATGTCTTGCCAAGATCAGATTGAACTACCTTAATCTCTGGGGATGAGAGAGGATGAAATTTCCTTAAATTATGACCTCTGTTTTAGAAACTGTTCCCTGGAATGTGTAAAATAGGTAAACAATAATACTGTATAGCACAGGGAACTATACTCAATATCTCATTATCTTGTAATAACCTATAATGGAAAAGAATCTGAAAAAGAATATATATATATATATATATATATATATATATATATATATATATATATATATATATATATATATATATATATATATATATAAACTGAATCACTTTGCTGTACACTCGAAACTAATACCACATCGTAAATTAACTATACTTCAATTAAAAAGATTTTTTAAAAAATCTAATACTAGGAGAAGTAAACCAAAAACAAACAAACAAAAAAACCCAGCTGTTCCCTGGAGCAAATTTTAATTTCTGGAATAATCAGAGCAGTAAATCTCTTCTACAGACAAGGATTCTGGAGGTGAACTCTTTTGCCGTGGTGAATTTACAAGGTTCTGCTAGAAGATAAAATGGGGTTGGGATTATCTCTTACCTAACATCTGTAAACTTGAGGAAAGCTTGCTTTGGAACATTTTTGACATTCGATTTTTCTGGCAAGTTGATTTTTTTCTGCAGCTATCAAAATCTTTAGGTGGTCGCACAGTGAATACATAAATACTTGCTATATTTTAAATCCCTGGGTACAAGATGTTACAGTAGTCACAGTTTTATCTGTCCAACGGTAGCTTTTTTCATGTTAGTGTGACACAAGTTTTAGAAATAAAATTAAAAATGCAAATTAGCCATAGTATTTATAAACTCACCTTTTTTCTTTTTTTATTAGTTATCTATTTTATACATATTAGTGTATCTATGTCAATACTAATCTCCCAATTCATCCCTCCCCCACCCCGCTTTCCCCCCTTGGTGTCCATACGTTTGTTCTCTACATCTGTGTCTCTATTTCTGCCTTGCAAACTGGTTCATCTTTTTTCTATATGGAAAAATTTAATGATTGTCAGAAATAAGCACTGGAATCAAAAGTTCCTCAAAAGTATATAGTTCTATACTTCAGTCTTAAAGAAACTCTAATAGTACTATGAAAAACAGCTGAATATCTTAATACTTTAGAATGTAATATCACCTCACATCAAGTTGACTTAAAGTTGGTGTGTTAATAAATCTAGTAGTCTAGTGCCACCCTGTGACTGAAATGCTCAACTACATCATGTTAGATTTCAGTGAGTAAGAACTTTCTTTAAAATGTTCATTCATTCATTCAGTTCCTGGCGTTATGGGTAATTGGATTGACAGTGTCTACCAATACGGTGATAAGCCATCCCTGCTTTCCCAAGACTGAGGGGCCTCCAGGGACACTAGACTCTTAAGGTTTAAAACTAGGACAGTCCCAGATAAACCGGGACCAATCGGTCCCCTACCTACTAAGTATAAAGCACTGTCTGGGCAATCAGGATGTAGCAATGAATAAGACAAACAAAGTCACTATTTATGGAGTGTGTGTTATTGTTGGAAGGGTACACAGATGATGTATAGTCATGTAACATATCAGATATAAGTTACACAGGTAACCAATTAGGTTAATGTAATTGAAAATCTCTTGGTGGCTCTTTTAGGTTGAGTGCTTGTGATGGAGGAGGTGACATTTGAACTGAGAGCTGAATGACACGGAGGAGATGGTCACATGAAGATAGAAGGAAAGAACATTCTGGGCAAAGAGAAAAGTTAGAACAAAGTCCTAGGTCTGGGATAAGCTTGGTGTGTTTAAGAAACCCAAAGGAGCCAAGGTAACTTGAGTTTAGTGGGTGTGTTAGTTTTCTAGGGCTTCCTAACAAATTACCACAAACTAAGTAGCTTAAAATAACAGGGATTTATTGCCTCACATTCTGGAGGCCAGAGGTCTAAAGTCAAGCTGTCAGCAGGGCTATACTTCCTCTGAAGACCCCAGGGGAGGATACTTCTTTGCCTCTTTCTAGCTTCTGGTTCTTGCTGGAAATCCGTGGTGTTCCTTGGCTGGTAGACCCAGCACTCCAGTCTCTGCCTCTGTCTTCACGTGGTGTTGTCCCTGTGTCTCTGTCTTTACTTGGATTTTTCCTCTTCTTATAAGGACATCAGTCATTGGAGAAGGGCATCCTGTGTTGATATCATCTAAATTGATTACATCTGCAAAGATCCTATTTCCAAATAAGTTCACACTTACAGGTATGGGAGGGGTGGTTAGAAACTCAAGATATCTTTTCTGGGGACACAAGTGAACCCACCGCAGTGGACAAGGCTGGAAGTGGTACAAGAGGAAGCAGAGAGGTTGGCAGGGCCCAGATCACACAGGGATTTGCAAGGTAAGGCAAGGAATGAGCCTCTTGGTGAGTTTTCAGAAGCAGAGAGATGTGATATCATGGTCCTTTAAAGGAAAGATGACTCCTATGTGGAGATGGACCATAGGAGGGTTAGAGTGGAGGAAAAGAGGGTAGGAGGGAGTTGGCAGGGCTGGGATTACAGTGGCAAAGGTGAAGGTGGAGAGAATAGGACAGAGTTGGGATGTGTTTTGGAGATAGAACTGATAGGTTTTCTGAGGGACCAAATGCTGGTGTGATTAAAGAAGTTCATCAAACGTAACTGCTAGAGTTTTGAACAATCTGGTAGATATTTCTGTTATTTCCTGGGCTGAGGAAGCCTAGGGGACAAACAGGTTTAGAGAAGAAAATTGAGAGTTTTATCTCTGCAATGGGAAGATAGAAGGACAACACCCTTATTTCCAGACCCCAAGTTAATGGGGTGGGGGAGGAAAGAGAGCCACCAGTCCAGAGGGCAGCAGGGAAAGAGGAAGAGACATTTTAATGGAACAACCACGTTTGAGACAGGGCATGGGAGAAGAGAAAGCTTAGAGAAGCCAGTGATGGGAAGGGAGTGTCTGATGATACGCCGTGAGCTCCACAGAACACACTGGCGGATTTGTAAGTGTGGAGAGGAAGGGGAATTGGGTCACATTAGTGCAGGTGCCTAGTTGTTTTGGTGATGATGGCTGACTTATGGGGTTTGGGCTTCTGCCGATGGCTGAGCTGAGGTGTTCATAAAGCCTAAGGGATTTGTATGATCATCCCTGAGTGGAAGGTACCCGGTTTAATATATCTTCTATGGGAGCCACTGGGCAATTGTTCTATCTTGCAGTCTCCAAGGAGTGTGGTGGAGCAGAAGAGAGTCAAGGCCTCCTCCCAGATGTCTTCTTTAGGAGGCAAGGGGCCCTGGGCCTGTTGACGGCTGGCCGGGGACTGGCTTTATCTGGAGCAGGAAGCTAGGCATCACATCTTGGTCACACAATGAAGCATGAGCCTCCTGTTTACAAAACCCTCTTCTATCGCAGGCAGCCTTTTCTGCTCATGTGTCGGGTAGTAATGGCACTGGAATTATGAATTATTATGAATTATGAGTTATTACGAATTATTATATCTACAGCTTGGAACTCATATGCGAAATGTGAAACTTTCCATCTGCTGGCATAATAACTGAACCCTCTCAGTGTCTTTAAACTACACCAACTTAGAAATCTCATAAGTTGACTTTTACTTTTTTCATCATTTCTTAGCTGATGAAACACAATGTAAGAAAAAGACATAAAATGAGAATTATATCACATTGAAAATGTAACTCTAAGCTCATGTGAATGCATACACAGATTTATTTTTCTTTTCTAAGCAAATAAATGATCTTACATTTAGACTTCCAGGTCAGGCTAAGATCCTAGAAACTCAATAATAAATAAGTTCTACGGTTAAAGGAAGGAGAAACAAGAGGAAGAGAAAAGGTGAATGCGCATTTCTTTCTTTTTTGTTTATTTTTAGTTTTAAGTTTAGACAGTTTAGAGGCCGAGGGGCCAACCGGGCTTGTCCAGGCATCATAGAGCATATTCCCATCTGTCTTATGCCAGGAGGGGGAGGAGAAGCTCATCTCTCTTCTCCAACACCTGCCACCCGGAAAGACTTAAATGGACCTTTCTTAATAACTCCAGGATGTGTATCAACCACCAAAAGAGCATCAAAGAGGTTAAAGGCCTGGACTCTCATGAGTATCTTTTTTCTACTCTGGAATTGGTGTGTCGTGTAGTATAAACAAGAAGCTCTCTTTGGATAAAATTAGCATTGTTTTATTTTAAACTTAAAATGTCTTGACTAGTTGTTTATTTTACAATTCACAACAGTAAAAGTTATTCTTTTTTGGTGTACAGATTTATGAATTTTGACACGTGTAGGGTCATGTAACTACTTCCACTGTCAAGATGCAGAACAATTCCATCACCTCCCCAAATTCTGTCATGCTACCCCTTTGTACATTCAATCTTATAAAGTTAATTATATTTTTATTTATTCTTAGGCACTTGATCTATATCACTGGGTGCACCTTAAAAGTTTATTTTACATTCTAGAAAGATGAGCCATTCACTCTCTGTAATACCAGTGGAAGAAATCCTTTTTGCTCTGGGCCCACCATGATGGAAACAGGCCCCGTAATGTGCCACAGACGTTTTCTGTGTCCAGCAGGATTTAGTCTGCTCTTTGATTTCACTCATTGTTTATATCCATAGGAGCTCAGCTCTCTTTATGTTTCTTCCATTCCTGCTCATGAAATAGTTATTGGTCTCCTCACCATTTTTACTGTTCTTTAAATGTGTTCAAGCGACTCTTAAAACATGGTGTCCAGAATTAGATGCAATGGCCCAGATGCTGATATTATACACCATGGACCTGGCTGGGACATACTTTCTTCCTTTCAGATTCTGTCTGAAACTGCACTAGCGTTTTTGTTTTTCCAGCTGTAATTCACTGTTTACTGACAATGAGTATCTGGTCAACTATACAAATTAAAAAAGTTTAACACATGGCTGCTCGTTCTTTTAGTTCTTAGCCTGTATATGTGGCACTGGGATTTTTGCACCCAAGTAAAGTCTTTTATACTTGCCCTTATTAATGTTTTCAGTGTAAAATTTGGCCAAAGTTCCAGCTTGTTAACATGGGTTTAGATCCTTTTTCCAGGACAATATGCATATGCTCCTCTGACTCAGTTTTGCATAAAGGATGGAAGGTAGCCAAGAATTTCTCTCTCGCTGCCTGACATCTCCCTTTAATTGCAATGCCCCTCTTTGCCCATTTTCTTATTTGGTCATATCTCTTCACAGGTGAAAGAAAGATATGATAGCTGAAGTCACCCAAAAATGATAACGAGAAAGGGGGCAAACCCTGTGCATACTGATGTACCTGCAGCTAGACTGATGATTCCTTGTTTAGGGGGTTCTCAGGACACTGATAACTGGGTCTTATCTAAAAAAGCAAATTGACAGCCTAATCAAAAAACTGGCTCATAATTGGGATTATTACCTTATTATGATGTATTAGGCAAGACATAGAAGTAGCACGGTCTTGTCTAAAGAATAAAAGGAATTATCTATCAGTAATATTTCATCAGTACATAATTAATGAGTGCCATATAAAAATAAGGAGGAATAGATTGGATTAAGTTATATGAATTCTGCATGTCACCTTTATGTGTATGTTTTAGTAAGAATGCAGAGAACCAATTTTTCATTTTACAGGACCTATTTCTAGGGCATTCTGTAATTCTTTGCCACTATCCCTATCTATCTATCTATTTATCTATCTATCTATCTATCTATCTATCATCTATTTTATTTAATTTTATTGTAAGAACACTTAACATGAGGTCTATTCCCTTGACAAATTAAAAAATCCACAATACAGTATTGTTAATTACAGGCACAATGTTATAGAGCAGGTTTCTAGGACTTATTCATTCTGCATAACTGAAGGTATACTATCCCTTTGATTTAAACATTTTTGATAGTGAAGTGTGTGGATAGAACTGATGCTTTCATACCAAAAGTATTATTTACTATAATTGCAGAACCAGCCATGTTTATTAGACATCAAAGGCCTTTTATTTCCTATGACATTATTCCAAATATATAAAACATGAAAATAAGATAATAAACACACATGTGCTACTACCCAGATCTTACAACTAACATTTTTGTTTTATATATATATATATATATATATATATATATATATATATAATTGAAGTATAGTTGATTTACAATGTGGTGCCAATCTCTGCTGTACAGCAAAGTGACTCAGTTATACACATATATACATTCTTTTTTAAATATTCTTTTCCATTATGGTTTATCCCAGGAGACTGGATATAGTTCCCTGTGCTATACAGTAAGACCTTGTTGTTTATCTGTCCTAAATGTAATAGTTTGCATCTACCAACCCCAAACTCCCACTCCAACCCTCTCCCTTCCCCGGTCCCCCTTTCCCGCTCCCCCTTGGCAACCACAAGTCTGATCTCTATGTCTGTGAGTCTGCTTCTGTTTGGAAATAGGTTCATTTGTGTCATATTTTAGATTCCACATATAAGTGATATCATATGGTATTTGTCTTTTTCTGTCTGACTTACTTCACTTAGCATGATAATCTCGAGGTCCATCCATGTTGCTGCAAATGGCATTATTTCATTCTTTTTTATGGCTGAGTAGTATCCCATGGTATATATGTACCACATCTTCTTTATCCATTCATCCGTCGATGGACATTTAGGTTGTTTCCATGTCTTGGCTATTGTGAATAGTGCTGCTATGAACATAGGGGTGCATGTATCTTTTTGAATTATAGATTTTTCTGGGTATATGCCCAGGAGTGGGATTGCTGGATCATACATTTTTGTTATATTTGTCTCAGATTTTGGAAACAGAAAATAAACATTTCGCAGGTTGAGTTGAAGCTCTGTTTGTGTCCCTTTGTGCCTCCAGATTCTCTTCCCCCCGCCAGTGGTAAGAAGCAGTTATTAGCATGATGATTCCTGTAGCTGTGCTTTTTCATCTGGGGTGCTGTATCACGTTTCATTTATGAGTATTCCTATTTTAAATGTTTCCCTATTGGTGATTATTCAGATGATTTTGAAAAAATTTTGATACTAAAGAGATGCTGCTGTGAACATGTACATACGTCTTTTAGGTCATAGGTGCTCAAGTCTCAATAGCGTATATACGTGGAAGTGAACTTTCTGGGTGATGGGGTTCCGAGATCTTCAAGTTTAATGGATATTGACAAATTTCTTTTCAAAGTGGTTGTAACACCTTATGCTCTCACCAGCAGCTTATTCAACCATGTACTCTACATCTTTGCATACCCTTGGTACTCTCAGTCTTTAAAATTTTTGTCAATTTTATGCATGCAAAGTCATTGTTTTCAGTCTTATCACTGTCTTTCTTCTTTTTTTTTTTCAAACAAACAATTTTTTATTGAAGTGTAGTTGATTTACAATGTTGTGTTAGTTTCAGGTGTATGGCAAAGTGATTCAGTTATACGTATATGTATCTATTCTTTATCAGATTCTTTTCCATTATAGGTTATTACAAGATATTGAATATAGTTCCCTGTGCCATACAGAAGTTCCTTGTTGTTTATCTATTTTGCATATAGTACTTTTTACTTTCTTTATATCAGTTTTATTGAGATATAACTTACATACCACACAACTAACTCTTTAAAAAGCGTACGCTTATAGTGGTTTTAGTTATTTTCACTTTTTAATAGTGTCTTCTGTCATACAGAGTTTTCAGGGATTGATGTAGTTCAACTCATTGATTTTTTTCCACCTTTATTGTTTATGCTTTTTGTATCCTAATGTAAGATTTCCTTCCTGAACACAATTCAAAAAAGTTATTCTCCTACATTTTCTTCTGGAATTTAAAAAATTTTGGTTTTCACATTTAGGTTTTTAATTCCCCTAATATAGACTTCTATGTATGGTGTGAACTTAGGGATCTAAGTTACCTTTTTTAAAATGGATAACCGATTGACCCCAAAGCACTTATTGAATAGTTCATCCTTTCCCACTGATTTGCAATGTTAGTTCAGTGATATTTTGTATATCTATATTTACTTTATAAAATGTTTTAACTGCCTTTTGGTCTTTACTGTGTCAAAATCTCAAGGTCTTAATTATTAGACTTTATAATGATATTTCTTAGAGCAAGGATATCCCGTCTTTTTAATAAAAAATGTTTGATTTCTTGGCCCTTTGCTCTTCTATATAAAATTTAACATTGGCTTGTCAAGTTCCACACAAAACCTTAATAAAATTTGAAATGAATTTTATTGAATTCACAGATTAATCTGGAGAGAATTGACTTTATTACAGTGGGTGTTCCCAACCATGAACATGGTCCATCTAACTGGCAGCTTCCTTAATTTCTGGTCCCTGCTTCCAACTTGAGATGAATTTGCAAATAAGGCCATTTTTCTCTTTGTTCTTTCCCTTTTCCTTTCTGAATCATTCTTTCATTCAGTCAGAAATATTTATCAAAGGTCTCCTGCATGCCAGTCTCATTAGTCACTGTGTGAAAGTTCACGCAGACCTGCCCAGACATCCTAGTTGACCTTGTCTTCTCTTTTCAAACAAAGCTATGTTTAAGCTTAACTGGATATCGACCTAAAATGTGAGTGACTAGTAAGATTAACCCTCATAATGTATGTTTGCAATTATTAAATGGAACTGTCACCATAAATCAGTCTCTGATTGGTGGCTTGCTCCGGGGAAATATTTTGAGCTGAGTTGATTTTTTAAAAAAATATCCTTTACCTCTAGTGCATCTGCTGGAGTATAAATTCTGGAAGAAGACATTCCAGATCCCTTTACTCATTTCCCGTCTATTCAGGATCTCCACACTGAATGGACCTCCATTCAGTTACAATGTGGAGAGAAAGCCTCTGTTGACACATCTCATACTGAATTTCCCAAACAAGAAATGTGAGATTCAGAGGGCTTGTGAGGTGTGTGACAGAGTAGAGGTGAGGCTCAGAAGGGGATTCTTAGATGAAGAGAAAACTAAAGGACAATGTTAAAGGCAGAAACTCAGGACACAAGACTTGAAGAGAGAGGCCAAAGCATGACGTCAAAGTGCTGTGAGGGAAACTTAAAGTGTTCATTTTAGTTCATTGAGCTAGTGAAAGATGCCGAAAGCCTATACCCTTAAGACAATAGTTTTCTTTCTTTCCTTTTTTTTTTTTTTCTTTTTTGAGACTAACGGCATTTTTTTCCCTAGAGAAAGAAGCAAGTTCTTCTATTGGGCTTAGAACAATACCTCATACATATGTTCAGCAAATGTTGATTTAATGAATTTATCAAAGTTCATAAAGATTCCCATCCCCGTTATATAACATACAAGTTAAAACTGTCACTGCACTCAGATTTTGCTTGCATTTTGTTGTTCCTGAAAGAACAATAGACAACAAGGGGGTAACATTGTTCCTGTTTTAAATGCCACCTCAGTAAAGATGTCCTCCGACATTTTAATATCTTGAAAGCATTGTCTCTTTCTTCCCACTTTCATGGGCAAAAAGCATTTTGATTCTCTGCTGGTAAAAATAAAATTTATGAAAATGCTTTCTCATCTTTATGAAGACTAATTTCAACCTGCAAAATGGTTTTTTAACTTAAAAAGTCACAATTATTTGGATGCTCTTTCTTTTATTTTAACCAGTTGAGAGCACATTTACAGCTTCCTCACGACTACCAACACATCACATAAAGTTATTCCTAATCATACTTTTCAAGTACAATATATCATTTTCTGTTGTAATGATTTTAAATGTTTTTTTTTAAAGGACGGTGAAAAAAGCTCTTCTTTTTTTTTCCAGAATGAAATCACACTTGTACAGTTTGACATAGCAAATGGCTATGACACACTTGAAGATGATGAATATTTTGCAGAGAGACAGAACATTTACATTTTATAAAAATCATTTTCTTGGTTTCCACTTTGCTTGTGTTATGATGACTCATTTTGTCCTTTATTCTGGGGAAGTCTTAATGAATGTCTGAGTAAAGAAGAAGTGAAAGCTACATGCCCTTTAGGATCCAGAACAGTGAAAAAGCTTTTTATAGCAGATGTTCCTTGCATATTTATATGTGTGAAATCCAAATGCAGTAGCTTTTCTTTTTGTCGATGATAAAAGTTATTCTAACCTCCAGAAGCAGGAAGAAAGTCTGTAGTTTTCTGTGGGTGTTGATCTTTTATTCTCTTCTCTTTTTCTCACTGTCAACTTCTTCCTCTCTCTTTTGGCACAGTATAGTAAAAAATAGAAAGATTAAAGAGGTAGCCATGACCTTAAGTATGCTGGCTGAGCGTTGTCATGATATAATGCAAATAAGTGGGCTCTTGGTCAATGGTGAATTAGAATTAAAATGTTAAAATATGTGGTCTTTCTACCATTATGAATGCCCTGCTGTGAGGATTAGTCTAACCCCCCTTTGTACATAATTATATTGTTGTCACCCATAGTGCTGAATGATCACTCTTGTTCTTGGTACAGTTTTTAAATTTTCTAGGACTGTTTGATCTATTCAGTTTTTCAGTTTTCAGCAAAAAATTCCTCAGTAGTCAGAATACATAATTTCTCAAATTTAGCCCAGAGAGAAATCAAGTGAAAAAAATCCCACAGCTAATAGTGGAAGAACTGGACTCACTCAAGGCCCATTTAAAAATAAATCAACTCCAGAGAGCAGACAGCAGAAACAAGAAGAACTACAATCCTGCAGCCTGTGGAACAAAAACCACACTCACAGAAAGATAGACAAGATGAAAAGGCAGAGGGCTATGTACCAGATGAAGGAACAATATAAAACTCCAGAAAAACAACTAAATAAAGTGGAGATAAGCAACCTTCCTGAAAAAGAATTCAGAATAAAGATAGTGAAGATGATCCAGGACCTCGGAAAAAGAATGGAGGCAAAGATCGAGAAGATGCAAGAAATGTTTAACAAAGAACTAGAAGAATTAAAGAACAAACAAACAGAGATGAACAATACAATAACTGAAATGAAAACTACACTAGAAGGAATCAATAGCAGAATAACTGAGGCAGAAGAACGGATAAGTGACCTGGAAGACAGAATGGTGGAATTCACTGCTGTGGAACAGAATAAAGAAAAAAGAATGAAAAGAAATGAAGACAGCCTAAGAGACCTCTGGGACAACATTAAATGCAACAACATTCTCATTATAGGGGTCCCAGAAGGAGAAGAGAGAGAGAAAGGACCTGAGAAAATATTTGAAGAGATTATAGTCGAAAACTTCCCTAACGTGGGAAAGGAAATAGCCACCCAAGTCCAGGAAACGCAGTGAGTCCCATACAGCATAAGCCCAAGGAGAAACAGGCCGAGACACATAGTAATCAAAATGGCAAAAATTAAAGACAAAGAAAAATTATTGAAAGCAGCAAGGGAAAACTGACAAATAACATAAAAGGGAACTCCCATAAGGTTAACAGCTGATTTCTCAGCAGAAACTCTACAGTCCAGAAGAGAGTGGCATGATATACTTAAAGTGATGAAAGGGAAGAACCTACAACCAAGATTACTCTACCTGGCAAGGATCTCATTCAGATTCAATGGAGAAATCAAAAGCTTTACAGACAAGCAAAAACTAAGAGAATTCAGCACCACAAAACCAGCTCTACAACAAATGCTAAAGGAACTTCTCTAAGTGGGAAACACAAGAGAAGAAAAGGACCTACAAAAACAAACCCAAAACAATTAAGAAAATGGTCATAGGAACATACATATCGATAATTACCTTAAACGTGAATGGATTAAATGCTCCAACCAAAAGACACAGGCTTGCTGAATGGATACAAAAACAAGACCCATCTATAGGCTGTCTACAAGAGACCCACTTCAGACCTAGGGACACATACAGACTGAAAGTGAGGGGATAGAAAAAGATATTCCATGCAAATGGAAATCAAAAGAAAGCTGGAATAGCAATACTCATATCAGATAAAATAGACTTTAAAATAAGGAATGTTACAAGAGACAAGGAAGGACACTACATAATGATCAAGGTATCAATCCAAGAAGAAGGTATAACAATTATAAATATATATGCACCCAACATAGGAGCACCTCAATACATAGGGCAACTGCTAACAGCTGTAAAAGAGAAAATTGACAGTAACACGATGATAGTGGGGGACTTTAACACCTCAGTTACACCAATGGACAAATCATCCAAAATGAAAATAAATAAGAAACAGAAGCTTTAAATAACACAATAGACCAGATAGATTTAATTGATATTTATAGGACATTCCATCCAAAAACAGCAGATTACACTTTCTTCTCAAATGTGCACGGAACATTCTCCAGGATAGATCACAACTTGGGTCACAAATCAAGCCTCAGTAAATGTAAGAAAATTGAAATCATATCAAGCAGCTTTTCTGACCACAATGCTATGAGATTAGAAATGAATTACAGGGAAAAAAACGTAAAAAACACAAACACATGGAGGCTAAATAATACGTTACTAAATAACCAAGAGATCACTGAAGAAATCAAAGAGGAAATCAAAAAATACCTAGAGACAAATGACAATGAAAACACGACAATCCAAAACCTATGGGAGGCAGCAAAAGCAGTTCTAAGAGGGAAGTTTATAGCTATAAAAGCCTACCTCAAGAAACAAGAAAAATCTCAAATAAACAATCTAATGTTACACCTAAAGAAACTAGAGAAAGAAGAACAAACAAAACCCAAAGTTAGCAGAAGGAAAGAAATCATCAAGATCAGAGCAGAAATAAATGAAATAGAAACAAAGAAAACAATAGGAAAGATCAATAAAACTAAAAGCTGGTTCTTTGAGAAGAAAAACAAAATTGATAAACCATTAGCCAGAGTCATCAAGAAAAAGAGGAAGAGGACTCAAATCAATAAAATTAGAAACGAAAAAGGAGAAGTTACAACAGACACCGCAGAAATACAAAGCATCTTAAGAGACTACTACAAGCAACTCTATGCCAATAAAATGGACAACCTGGAAGAAATGAACAAATTCTTAGAAAGGTATAACCTTCCAAGACTGACCCAGGAAGAATTAGAAAATATGAACAGATGAATCACAAGTAATGAAATTGAAACTGTGATTAAAAATCTTCCAACAAACAAAAGCTCAGGACCAGATGGCTTCACAGGTGAATTCTATCAAACATTTAGAGAAGAGCTAACACCCATCCTTCACAAACTCTTCCAAAAAATTGCAGAGGAAGGAACACTCCCAAACTCATTCTATGAGGCCACTATCACCCTGATACCAAAACCAGACAAAGATATTACAAAAAAAGAACATTACAGACCAATATCACTGATGAATATAGATGCAAAAATCCTCAACAAAATACTAGCAAATACAATCCAACAACACATTAAAAGGATCATACACCATGATCAAGTGGGATTTATCCCAGGGATGCAAGGATTCTTCAATATACACAAATCAATCAATGTGATACACCATATTACCAAATGGAAGAATAAAAACCATATGATCATCTCAATAGATGCAGAAAAAGCTTTTGACAAAATTTAACACCCATTTATGATAAAAACTCTCCAGAAAGTGGGCATAGAGGGAACCTACCTCAACATAATAAAGGCCATATACGACAAATCCACAGCAAACATCATTCTCAATGGTGAAAAACTGAAAGCATTTCCTCTAAGATCAGGAATAAGACAAGGATGTCCACTCTCACCACCATTATTCAACACAGTTTTGGGAGTCCTAGCCACGGCAATCAGAGAAGAAAAAGGAATAAAAGGAATACAAATTGGAAAAGAAGAAGTAAAACTGTCACTGTTTGCATATGCCATGATACTATACATAGAGAATCCTAAAGATGCCACCAGAAAACTAGTAGAGCTAATCAATGAATTTGGTAAAGTTGCAGGATACAAAATTAATGCACAGAAAACTCTTGCATTCCTCTACACTAATGATGAAAAATCTGGAAGAGAAATTAAGGAAACACCCATTTACCATTGCAACAAAAAGAATCAAATACCTAGGAATAAACCTACCTAGGGAGACAAAAGACCTGTATGCAGAAAACTATAAGACACTGATGAAAGAAATTAAAGATGATACCAACAGATGGAGAGATATACCATGTTCTTGGATTGGAAGAATCAATATTGTGAAAATGACTATACTACCGAAAGCAATCTACAGATTCAATGCAATCCCTATCAAATTATCAATGGCATTTTTTACGGAACTAGAAGAAAAAATCTTAAAATTTGTAAGGAGACACAAAAGACCCGGAATAGCCAAAGCAGTCTTCAGGGAACAAAACGGAGCGGGAGGAATCAGACTCCCTGACTTCAGACTACACTACAAAGCTACAGTAATCAAGACAATATGGTACTAGCACAAAAACAGAAACATAGATCAATGGAACAAGATAGAAAGCCCAGAGATAAACCCACGGCACCTATGATCAACTAATCTATGACAAAAGAGGCAAGGATATACAACGGAGAAAAGACAGTCTCTTCAATAAGTGGTGCTGGGAAAACTGGACAGCTACATGTAAAAGAATGAAATTAGAACACTCCCTAACACCATACACCAAAATAAACTCAAGATGGATTAAAGACCTAAATGTAAGACCGGACACTATAAAACTCTTAGAGGAAAACATAAGAAGAACACTCTTTGACATAAATCACAGCAAGATCTTTTTTGATCCACCTCCTAGAGAAATGGGAAAAAAAGAAAAATAAACAAATGGGACCTAATGAAACTTAAAAGCTTTTGCACAGCAAAGTAAACCATAAACAAGATGAAAAGACAACCCTCAGAATGGGAGAAAATATTTGCAAACGAATCAACGGACAAAGGATTAATCTCCAAAATTTATAAACAGCTCATGCAGCTCAATATTAAAGAAACAAACAACCCAATCCAAAAATGGGCAGAAGACCTAAATAGACATTTCTCAAAGAAGACATACAGATGGCCAAGAAGCACATGAAAAGCTGCTCAACATCACTAATTATTAGAGAAATGCAAATCAAAACTACAATGAGGTATCACCTCACACCAGTTAGAATGGGTATCATCAGAAAATCTACAAACAACAAATGCTGGAGAGGGTGTGGAGAAAAGGGAACCCTCTTGCACTGTTGGTGGGAATGTAAATTGATACAGCCACTATGGAGAACAGTATGGAGGTTCCTTAAAAAACTAAACATAGAATTACCATATGATCCAGCAATCCCACTACTGGGCATATACCCAGAGAAAACCATAATTCAAAAAGACACATGCACCTCAATGTTCAGTGCAGCACTATTTACAATAGCCAGGCCATGGAAGCAACCTAAATGCCCATCGACAGACGAATGTATAAAGAAGTTGTGGTACATATATACAATGGAATATTACTCAGCCATAAAAAGGAATGAAATTGGGTTATTTGTTGAGACATGGATGGATCTAGAGACTGTCATACAGAGTGAAGTAAGTCAGAAAGAGAAAGACAAATATCGTATATTAAAGCATGTATGTGGAACCTAGAAAAATGGTACAGATGAACCGGTTTGCAGGGACACATCGCAGTTTTCAGTACCTAGCCTCCTACGAGGTTGTAGTTTATATGGCCCAGGCAAAGCCCTGGAAGCTCACGCTCTCAACACAGTTGATCCTGGAACTTCTAGTCTAGCTAAACCATATATTTATTTTTCTTTGACAATTCAAAGAATGCCTTCAGAGTTTCTTCCCATTACCACCACGGGGTAAATCTATTGGAATAAATTTCTCATAGTGCTGATTCATAGGAGGTCTTGATTTATGTTTTGCTAGATAACCAGCCTTAATTGTAGACAGTAAAAGAAAAGGTAGGTCTTGAATTTTGGCTGGTCGGATGACTTTTGGTCACCAGCACCAGATCCGTGACACTCTCCAATGCCTGCCTCCCTGTGGTAAGTGACCTTAAGAGTTTCATTCCCCGTCCTGGCGCTATTCATTTTCTCATTTTGCCCATGTCTTTCAAGTTTCTGTATTTCTTGTCTCTTGTAAATATTTAAATCAACCTATTTTCTTAAAAAAATATATAGCCATTCAAAAAGAACAAAGCTCCACTATAAACATAGGAATTATTTTTACCTTTGCCAATTACTTTCCAGTCATTTTCACACGAGTGCATATTTCTTATGTAAATGTGCTGAAACAGGTAGGGACAAGTTACTATGGCTGCTCAGTAGATGGCGCCAGATCCCAGGTTACCAATCAGCCCCTTTGTAAATTATATACATATATATTTTTTTGGCCGCACCATGCAGCACGCGGGATCTTAGTTCCCCAGCTAGGGATCGAACCTGTGTCTCCTGCAGTGGAAGTGCAGAGTCTTAACCACTAGACCACCAGGTAAGTTCCCCTTAAATTCTATTTTTTAAACTGGTGAATGGATTTCATAAGTTTGGTAGCATCTTAACTTATTTCTGTGATGAATAACAAATTGTCTTAGTTTTTTTCGCTCAACTTTCATATAGTCCAAAGCTTTACATTTTAAAATTCCACATGCTGAAAGATGATATTTATTTTTGAGGGCATGTTGAAGGTCCTTGATGCTTGGGGGAAATCTATAAATAAAAATACTCTTAGAGGTACTTACATGCTAAAGGAAAATGTATGCATTTATAGTGTTTTGAACTGCTTTTTGAATTATAACAGTAAAAAATTGCCTGTGATCTTTGTGTGGATGAGGCTGATTTTTAAAATTTTAATTTTAATTTTAATTTTTTTATTGAGGTATATAGTTGATTTACAATGTTGTGTTAGTTTCAGGTATACAGCAAAATGATTCAGTTATACACACATAGCTATTTTTTTCAGATTCTTTTCCCTTATAGGTTATTACAAAATACTGAGTACAGTTTCCTGTGAGGCTGATTTTATTAGCTTTTAAAAAAGTTTTCATCTTTTAATACTGTTCCCATGAACTCTGAATTCAGGGCTCACCATGGGCAAAGCTTCTGTGTCTTGTGCAGATGGAGTAACAAGACAGTAACTTGCTTCATAGGTGATTGTTTCTTTTTGTAGCAATAACTCTGAATGGGGAGTGCCTGAGTAAATGCCATGCTTTGGGGATGGAATAGAACCCATCTAGTAACTACTCCAAGTTAACAGTTCAGCATGTCAGTGAGTCAGTTTAACGTAAACATTAAAAAAATCTATATCACTTGAAAATTTCTTAGATATCTTCCTACTTTCAAAATATACTAAATATTTATAATATCTTCCTTTGAAGAGATGTTCTACTTTATAGTGTTAGCCATCATTTTATTATTTGCTGCTTGTTTCTAAATATTCCTTTAGAATAGCTGTGATTTATGGCTTTGTGTGTTTTATCACTTAGGTCATCTAAATACAAAAAAATATTTAATAACCAGTATAGCAAGGATATAGATATCAGAAGGCATGCTGGCTGAAAATATCTGCCTAACCATACCATGGTCTGCTGGCGGAATATCAGGATCTCAATTTACTACGTGTCTGGGGACACTTTGAGAAACAATGGTTTCATTGAAAGGATATAGAAGATCAACTTAAAGGTGCTAGGAGGCTGAGAAGGATAACACCTAGTATTTCACCTGTGAAGGAAAAGGCAGGTTATCAGGAAAAGGGGATGGAAATGGAGAGAGGAAGTCATGAGGAGAGCATAAAAGGTGCAAAATAGGCCCCGCAGGGAATGGTGAGCACTCGCCCAAGGCTGACACCCTAACCAAAGTAATAATGGTAACAGTTTTCATTAAGCAGTGACTCTGCTAGTGACTGTGCTAAGAATTTCAATGAAACCGTTATTTCTCAAAGCATGGTCCCCAGACCAGAATCACCTGGGAACTTGTTAAACGTGTAAATTCAGGGGCCTCACCACAAACCTACCGAATCAGATTCTCTGGGGAGGGCCCAATCAGCTATGATTTACTAGGTTCTCCTACTGAATGCTACAGTTTCAGGATCACTGCTCTAAAACCTGAGGCTCTCACATTCCAAGTTCCCTTGACCTGTGTATTCTCTCCCTGA
This sequence comes from Eschrichtius robustus, assembly GCF_028021215.1. NCBI lineage: Eukaryota > Metazoa > Chordata > Mammalia > Artiodactyla > Eschrichtiidae > Eschrichtius > Eschrichtius robustus. Next base: position 84,735,149 of record NC_090837.1, read on the forward strand.
AGGCAGACGTTCTAGAGAAATGAAATTGTTTCCCCAGAATGTTTGCTGTAAATCAAGGCGACTTAAAAAAATGATTAATGGTTGAAATAGCTTGCTTCATCTTTGCACAGAAGAAATAGAAGCCAGTGGAAATAGACTTCAGAATCCATTGGGAAGAATTTTCCTGGTGAGTACCTGTGGGCACACTGTCAATATTTGCTTCTGTATCTCTTCTTTTATTAATGCTTCCATGGCTTTTAAAAACTGATTTATAATTGACAAAAAAATTGTAAGACATTTGAAGTGTATAGTGTGATGATTTGATATACATTGTTTATGGACTCCAAAGGGTGAACATTTTTGACAGGGATCTTCAGAATGAAACAAAGTGGAAAAAAGCAATCCTGGATGAAGGCCCACAAATGTGCCAACTAGCCTGTGGCTACGTTGTATTTGTTTTACAATAAGAATCCATTCTGAGTAAGCCTATTTCTATACCTTCAATATTCCTATATTTAGTTGTGATATTCCCTGAAGGTCTGCAGGAAAGTTTCTGCCTGTGACACATACTGGGGTTGGCTCTCTCATCACTCAATCCGATCCACTTTCCCTTGCTTTCTTCTTCTTATAGAGAATAGGAAGCTAAAATCCCACTTTACACTCTCTTGCAACTAGAGTGGCTGTGTGATAGAGCCTGGTCCTTGAGGGTGAAGCAGAAGTCTACTAGAAACCTCTGGGAAATCCTTTGCTTTTGGATACAGATGACTCCTTTTTCTGATTTCGTTCCTCATCTTCCTCCTGGGGAAATGGTCTTGATTGGCAGAACTTCCTAAGCAACTTGAAACCATTAGGAAGAGGCCACTATCTCTGAGCTGCTGAAAAAAAGCCAGCAACTGTCTACCTCATGACATCAGTATAAGAAAAAAAAAATCATCACATGCTTAAACTATCACTAGTTGGGTTTTCTGTTACTTGCAGCCTAACACAACCCCTTCCTTATTCTTTTTTAAAAATTTTATTGACGTGTAGTTGATTTACAATGTTGTGTTAATTTCTGCTGTACAGCCAAGTGACTCAGTTATACATATATATATATATTCTTTGCCATATTCTTGTTCCATTAACAACCCCTTTTTTATACAGTGTCTCAATAGAATGAGGCTAAAAGAAATTTTTCATCAGTGATTTAGAGTGGAGGTAGCTATATGACAAAGAGAAAGATGCAAGAAGAAAGGACAAATGACACTTTGAGACTGAGATTAGGAAGTAAGGGAACAAATTATCAACAGATTCCTATATGGGGTGAAGCCTCATCAACTTTTGTTTGCTAGTTGTATAGACAATAATTTTTATACAACTGTGATTTCCTGTAGAGGCTCAAAGAAGGCAACCCCAAGTTGGTGTTATATTTGTTCTGCTTGTACTGCTTCTCCATGGGGTTGCTCTTGACATTTTAGGCATGATATTTCTTCAGTTGGAGAAACTATCATACACATTGTGGGATATTTATCATAACAAGCATATGCTCATTAAATGCCAGTAGTGCCCACCTGTTATTTTGACCAAAAAAATGTATTCTCACATTTCAAATGCCACCTGGGAAGCTGGCCATGTGTCTGGTTGAGAAATACCTTCTTACAGCATCTGAAACTGTGCCCTGTACATGCACAGTATTTGGTTAAATGGCTCATATTCAGCGGCACACTGGTAAGCTAGCTCTCAAAAAAAAAAAAAAAAAAAAAGCCCTAAGTTGTATCCTTTGCCAATTTCTGTGCTGTAAATATTCCAAACCCAGCAATTTCATGTTATCTGTGGTTTAACCACTGACTTTTAAAATTTCTAAATATTTAACAATTGGCTCTTGAGAGGTGGTAGGGCTAGCTCCAGCACACCCCTGTACACATAGATGTTCAGACTTGGAAGGAACTTAGGGATCACCTAGTACCCCTTGTTTTACAAAAGAAATAACACTGCAGAAGGTTTATAGTCAAATTTGTATATTTTGCTATGACCAGCCAGTCTTTGACTAAACAATGCCTCTATCAATTTCTCAGGGAGCCTAAAGTGTTTAGTGCTCTGCCACTAAATGAGGATGGGTGATGGAAATGTCTCGGGTCACAGATTAGGTTACAAATTCATGTCAGGCACTTGGCCTTTGTGCTTGTGAAGGTACACATAATATGTGCACGTTATTTAGGTTAAACACAGAAACTTGCATTTATTTGATGCTTCCCATGATACTAAGGCTTAAAGGAGAGAGAAGAAATGTCCTCTCCAGAGGGCATGCTCTCCCATATCTGCTGGTCTGCAGTAGTTAACCCAAGCCTCTGGCTGGAAAGGGAAGGAGAAGCTCCTCTTGGCAACCTGCATTCCCCTGAGGTGCTGGGTCATCTTCTGTTGGTCAGGAGAGAGGCAGCACTTCATCTGCAGGGTCCAAATGGTTGCATCTGGGACAGCCTTTTGGCTTGCTGCTCCTACATTGAAACTCTTCAGAGAGGAAGTGGAAGTCTTCCATTTTTATGAGACTAACTTGTTGCTGCTGTAATTGTCATTAGTTTCAGCTAGATGTACCCAGCTGTTTGACTTTTTCAGCTCTCCCTGCCTCTCACACTCATGAAATCAACACTTTCATGGTTATATCCAAAATTGTCAATTTTAGACCTCAGGTCATTCATTGATTTGTCTTATTTTTTAATATATTTATTTATTTATTTATTTTTGGCTGTGTTAGGTCTTTGTTGCTGTGCGCGGGCTTTCTCTAGTTGTGGTGTGCAGGGGCTGCTCTTCGTTTTGGTGTGCGGGCTTCTCATTGCGGTGGCTTCTTTTGTTGCGGAGCACAGGCTCTAGGCACGCGGGCTTCAGTAGTTGTGGTGTGTGGGCTCAGTAGTTGTGGCTTGTGGGCTCTAGAGCGCAGGCTCAGTAGTTGTGGCACGTGGGCTTACTTGCTCCATGGCACGTGGGATCTTCCTGGACCAGGGCTCGAACCTGTGTCCCCTGCATTGGAGGGCGGATTCTTAACCACTGCACCAGCAGGGAAGTCCTATACATTGATTTAGACGGTGGCCTAGACACCATCTGTAGGAAGCTTCATTGCCTGGTACAGCCTGGCAGAAATTTCATGGGATTATATACAGCTATGGTTTCAGAGCTAGAACTAGAACTCAACCTTCCCAGTTTCCAGGTGTTAATTAACTAAACCAAGGTCATACAGCTAGTAAATAGGCAGAGCCTGGATTCAAACCTAGGTTGGATTACCCACTATATACACTTCCTTTTTTACAGAAAGGGAGGTAGTTCCTGCCAACTTGCTTTAATCTTTTAGGTATTTCCAGGAATCCCAAGAAAATAGGCTAGGATTGATTTGGCCACTAGGTGGAACACTTAAGCTAGTGTTAATGTCTTTCCAAACCCTTTATGGATATAAATCTGAGGCACAAATGGAAAGAGCAGCAATTTCTCATGTATTATAAGGTCACACCTAAGATTTAAACTGTTATCTAACATAATATTGGAAGTCCTAGATGGAGCAATTAGGCAAGAAAAATAAATAAAAGGCGTCCAAATTGGAAAGGAAGAAGTGAAACTGTAATATTTGCAGGTGACATAATACTATATGTAGAAAACCCTAAAGACTCCATCAGAAAACCAGTAGAACAAATAAAAAAATTCAATAAAGTTGCAGGATACAAAATCAATATACAAAAATCTGTTGCATTTCTATACACTAATAATAACTATCAGAAAGAGAAATTAAGAAAATTATCCCATTTACAATTGCATTGAAAAGAATAAAATACCTAAGAATAAATTTAACCAAGGAGGTGAAAGACCTGTATGTTAAAACCATAAGATGTTAATGACAAAAATAGAAGACACAAATAAATGGAAAGATAATCCATGCTCATGGGAAAGGAAGAATTAACACTGTGAAAATTTCCATACTTCACAAAGCAATACATAGATTCAAAGCAATACCTATCAAAATTCCAATGATATTTTCACAGAAATAGAACAAAGAGTCCTAAAATTTGTATGGAACCATAAAAAACCCACAATAGTCAAAACAATCTTAACAAAGAACAAAGCTGGAGGCATCATGCTCCCTGATTTCAAACTATATTACAAAGCTATAGTAATTAAAACACTGTGATATTGGCATAAAAACAAACACATAGATGAGTGGAACAGAGAGCCCAGAAATAAACCCACGCATATATGACCAATTAATTTACAACAAAGTAGCCAAGGATATACAACAGGAAAAGGACAGTCTCTTCAATAAATGATGTTGGAAAAATTGAACAACCACATGCAAAAGAATGAAACTATATCACTATCTTATACCATACACAAAAATTATTAAAAATAAATTAAAATTAGATTTTAATTAGATTAAAATAAATTAAATACTTGAATGTAAGGTCTGAAACCATAAAATTCCTAGAAGAAAACATAGATGGCATTCTCCTTGACATAGGTCTGGGTGATGATTTTTTGAATCTGACACCAAAATAAAAAGCAACAAAAGCAAAAATAAACATGTGGGACTACATCAAATTAAAGGACTTCTACACAGCAAAGTAAACCAATGTAATAAATATTAAAAGTGATATCACTCATCGATATAATTGCTTAATAAACATACCTAAAGAAATGTTTCAGAAATCATAGTACTTAGTATTATGCCTTGGGATAACACAGATACCCCAGAGAATGCTTCCAAGTTTTGGATGACCTAGAAGATTATACTATATAAGATTATATTATATAAGATTATATTAGCCATCATTTGAGGCAGCTACTCTACACCACTCTGAGGTGTTTCATGTACATTATATCATTTACTCACTTTAAAAAACCTAAAAAATACATTTAATTAAACATTGTAGGGCTTCCCTGGTGGTGCAGTGGTTGAGAGCCTGCCTGCCAATGCAGGGGACACGGGTTCGAGCCCTGGTCTGGGAGGATCCCACATGCCGCGGAGAGACTAGGCCCGTGGGCCACAACTACTGAGCCTGTGCGTCTGGAGCCTGTGCTCCTCAACAAGAGAGGCCACAACAGGAGAGGCCTGCGCACCACGATGAAGAGTGGCCCCCGCTTGCCGCAACTGGAGAAAGACCTCGCACAGAAACAAAGACCCAACACAGCCAAAAATAAATAAATAAATTTATAAAAACAAAAAAACAAAAAAACATTGTATTAGTAAGAACACTAGGATTCAGGCTTTGGACTATCAGAGTGAAGGGAGTTTGAGTCCCATTTCATATATATAAATAAAGAATGCACTTGTGAAAAAAATTTATATTGTCTATTCAATATATTTTGAACCTTCAGATCTTACTTAAGCTGCCTCCTATTCAGGAAGCAAAGGCAGGCATGGAAAACTATTTTTCATACCGTCTTTGGTTGATGATAGAGAAAGGAAAGACCTAGTGACCATCCTATAAGTCATATGGAAAAATGTGGGAAATTTTCAAAAATAGATGTTAGTTTAATAAAATTCAAACTAGCCAGTGATTTACAAAAAACTTGAAATTAAACACATTCTGATGATGAAGTGATATCTAAATTTTTCCATCTTGCTATCACTGAAGTATTGTTCTGTATTATAAAATGTCCATTTCCAGAATCACAGTTTTGTAATTCAGTTTGGTCCATCTGTGATATCTGAGAGAATTTTTTAGTTTTGAAAAGTTGTTTACGTAAAATATAAAAATGAAAGCAAAAGAAAAGGAAGGAAAAATCAATAGGAAGATATCAAAGAAAAGACAAGTAACAGGAAACTAAAAACCCAAGAGAAAGGGGTGTAGTTCAAGACCTCAAAGAATATTTGAAATATGTTACAAGTACATATGACTTGGGTTGGGTAAGGATGAAGGGGGCATTTTCTTCTTATGTTGGATAGTCTTACTTTGAGCAATTTTTTTCTAGGGTTCAGAATTTTTATTTTATTTTGTATGAGAACATGCTCAGAAAGTTTGTACACCAAACCCGTGAAGTCAACACTTGCTCATATAGACTAACTACAAAGGTGCTTGATTTACTATTTATTGAATGAGGGCAATGGCCTCAGAGACAAGTGGATCTCCTCCCAGGCCATAATTCTAAATCCTTAAGCTAATTTGTTTTAGAAGTGTCTTCTTTATTTAGCACATTGAGGAATAAAAAAAGAGTATATGTTTTATATATATATATGAGTATATATATGTATATACTCTTTTAAGTATATAAAGAGCTCCTGTCCTCAAGGAGCTTAGTTGTGCAATGAAGACATTCAAATATAAAAAAATATAAAAGAGATAGTGAATTATAGCACGAAGAAGACAACCTTTGGATTCAGCATTTCTAGGTGTCCCAGCTTCTCTATTTAGTAACCACGATCTTGGGGAAGTAACCTCTGAACTTCAGTTTTCTCATTTATAAAATGGAGAAAACCATATATACCTCCATATGCCAAATGGATGTAAAGGGGGTAAACAGGTAACATGCAAATCATCTATTGAAATGAGAGCTAATATTATAATTAGTAGCCAGAATGTGGGATACAGACAAAGTTCTAGGATCGCACAGGGATGTTTACTTAGGCTGTAATGGTTTGAAAGTTTTCAATTATTAGTAGGATTTTGAAAGGTGTGAGGTAAGGAAGGACCTATTCCGATTATGGGGAACAATGTGAGCAAAATATTGGAGCTTTATTTATCTAGTGACAATAAAAAATGTAACCTTGACCAAAGTAGCTTAGGGAGTCAATAATTTGAGCCTGAACAATATGAAGAGACTTTGAATGCCTGGATGGCTGTACGTTTAGGGAGAATGACGAAATCAAGACAACCTCCTAGGCTGTGTTCTGTAGGAAGACTTAGACAGGATTCATGCTCAGCCTCACACACCCTTTTTCTGTCCTTATAGTTGTGTCTTTTCCAGAATGTTATATAAGTGAAATCATACAGTATTAGGCTTTGGAATCAGGCTTCTTTCTCTCTCTCTTTTTTTTTTTTTTTTTTTTTTGCCTTGTACAGTCATTTTGTTTCTTTGACTTTTATTTTTTTAAATTTTTTAACATCTTTATTGGAGTATAATTGCTTTACAATGGTGTGTTAGTTTCTGCTGTGTAACAAAGTGAATCAGCTATACATATACATATATCCCCATATCTCCTTCCTCTTGCATCTCCCTCCCACCCTCCCTATCCCACCCCTCTAGGTGGTCACAAAGGCTTCTTTCTCTTATAACACATTTGAGATTCATTCACAGTGCTGTGTGCATCAGTAGTTTATTCCTTTTTATTGCTGAGTAATATTTTTTGGTATGGACGTACCACAGAGTGTTTACCTATTTACCAGTTGAGGAACATTTGGATTATTTCCAATTTTTGGCAATGATGAATAAACATTTCTGTAACATTTTTCTGCATGAACATGAAATCTTTACTCTTGGGTAAATACCTAGGAATGGGGTCGCTAGGTCATACGGTATGTTTAATTTTATAAGAAATGGTCAAATTGTTTTTCAAAGTGGCTGTAACATTTTGCATTCCCACTAGCAATGTATGAGAATGCATCCATGTGTCATTTTGTTTGCTTTTGAAAATAAACTTTATTTTTTAAGGACAATTTTAGATTTACAGAGTAACTGCAAAAACAGTGGAGTTCCCATATATCCCACACCTGGTTTCCCCTACTCTTAACATCTAACTTTAGTATGTTATAATTGTTACAGTTAATGAACCAATATTGTTACATGATTATTAGCTGAAGTCCATTCTTTGTTGAGATTTCCTTAGTTTTCACCTCATGTTCCTTTATTGTTCCAGGGTGCCATCCAGGATAGTACATTACATTTAGTCATCATGTCTCCTTTGGTTGCTCTTGGCTGTGACACTTTCTTAGACTTCCCTTGTTTTTGATGACCTTTACCTTTCTGAAAGGTACTGGTCAGAGATCTTGTAGAGTAACCCTTGATTGAAATTTGCCTGCTGTTTTATTTCATGATTAGACTGGGATTACGTTTTGGGGGAGGAGGACCACGGAAGTAATGTAGTGCCATTTTTATCACATCATATAAAGGGTGAATACTATCAACATGTTTACCTGTGTTGATGTTGACCTTGATCATCTGACAGAGGTGGAATGTTCCAGGTTCCTCCATTCTAAAGTTATTTTTTCCTCTCCTTACCTCCCCTTGATCCCCTCCCTTCCCTTCTCATGACCTCTTTCATCTGTTATTTTCTCTCTGTCCTGCACCATCAATTTCTCTCTCTACTTCATCTTGCCATCAGCCTTAAAAATATGCTTCAGAACAATTATCAACGTTTTTGTTTTTGAAACTTATGGGTTTGTTCTAATCTGGTAAGCTTTAAAAACAACAGAATCTGGAAGGTTCTGATTTAGTTGATAGGTATGGCATGCAGGCAACAGTATTTTTAAATTGCTTTCCCCAGGCCTCTATCCCCTGGCCACCCTCACCTGGTGAACTCCTGTTTATCCTTCAGGACTCACCTGTTGCTTCCTTAAGACACCTTCCTGAAGGCTTTCATATAATCAGGTGCTCTCATGGATCCCTGTTCCTTCCCAGCATTTGTCATATCTCTAAGTCAGCACCATTGACACGTTGGGCTGGATATGTCTTTGTTATGGGCGCTGTCCTGTACAGTGTAGGATGTTTTGCAGCATTCCTGGCCTCTGCCCACTAGATGCCAGAAGCACTTTTCTCCCAGGTATGACAACCAGAAATGTCTCTAGACATTGCAAATGTCCCCTGAAGGCAACCCCTATCCCCAGTCCCCACTGAGAACCACTGCTCTAACTCACTGGTTATTTTATATATAGTTTCTCTCTCTCACTGTAAATTCACAAAAAGCAGGATCTGTTGTTTTTTCTCACTTCTAGATTCCCAAGAACATACTACAGTGCCTAGTACCTCCCAGATGTTGGACAAATATTTGTTGACTAACTGAATAAATGACATGGCTAAGTAGGGGGTTCTGAGTTCTAATGAATGTGGAGACTAACTAAGGTGCCCACAGGGGAGAAAGAAAGAAAGGAAGGAATATGTCTGAGCCACATTCATAGACTGAAAAGAGGGGGTTGAAATAATTAACCTTTATTGAATGCCTTCTAGGTGCTTGGTGTTTTTATGTATTTTATATCACTTTATCTTCTCAACAACATGCAAGCATTTAATACTATCCTTATTTTATTAAAAAAATTTTTTTTTGATGTGGACCGTTTTTTTAAAGTCTTTATTGAATTTGTTACAATATTACTTCTGTTATATGTTGTTTGGTTTTTTGGCTACAAGGCATGTGGGATCTTAGCTCCCCAACCAGGGACTGAACACGCACCCCCTGCACTAGAAGGTGAAGTCTTAACCACTGGACCCCCAGGGAAGTCCCTAATACTATCCTTATTTTAAAGTTGAGCAAATTCAGACCCAGAGAGACCCAGAGAGGTTCAATAATGTGCCTACACGGGTAGAGCTGCCTCAAGTAGGCTTGTCTCCAAAGCTGGAGGCCTTTCTGTTATAGACCATCTGTTAGGGGTACCATTTTCTAAACTCAGCCAAGAACAATCGATACCATCATAAACATTAATATTAGAGCAACATTAGACTATAAGGGGGACTCCCCTGGTGGTGCAGTGGTTAAGAATCCGCCTGCCAATGCAGGAGACATGGGTTCGATCCCTGGTCCGGGAAGATCCCACATGCCGCGGAGCAACTAAGCCCGTGCGCCACAACTACTGAGCCTGCGCTCTAGAACCTGCAAGCCACAACTACTGAGCCCATGCACTGCAACTACTGAAGCCCACACGTCCCAGGGCCCGTGTGCCACAACTGCTGAGCCCACATGCTGCAACTACTGAAGCCCGCGCACCTAGAGCCCATGCTCCGCAACAAGAGAAGCCACTGCAATGAGACGCCCGTGCACCACAACGAAGAGTAGCCCCCGCTCGCCGCAACGAGAGAAAGCCCGCGCGCAGCAACGAAGACCGAACACAGCAAAAAAAAAAAAAAAAAAAAAGAATATAAGGAATGGGGTGCTAGGAAATCTCTTACCTCCCCTACTGGTTCCATGGAAGTGATATTGCCCAAGGTGAGATGGTGCTGGGAGAGAGGGTGCAGGTGGCAATGATTCTCAAACTTTAGCAGGATCACAGCTACCTGGGTGCTATGCAAACACGATTCTTGGGCTCTGCATGCAGGGATTCAGGTTCAGAAAGAAGATGGAGGGACTGGGAGTCCGTATGTTTAATAAGCAGTTCTGAGTGGTTCAGGTGCAAGTGGTCTGCACTCCACATTTTAAAAAAATCCGGGCTATATAGGCAAGAGTAACCAACATGAATGCAAAGGGAAGATGAGAAATGAAACTGAAGAATGAGAGGATTCAGGGTCAAGGGCTGAAAAGGCATGTTTTGCTTGGCTTTGTGTTCTGAATCTGACTGTTGCTTCAGAGTGCTAGGGACAGGACAGGTCAGAAATATCTCTTTTGGAGCCCTTAGCAACCTGGTAGCTGAAAACCCAGACTGTCTTTAAACGTAACTTAGAGGAAAGGGAAGTAGGCCCAAATATAAGTATTAATTTAGATCAGAGGTGAGCAAAATAAGGCAATGGACCAAATCCAGCCCACTGCCTTGTCTTGTAAATTAAATTTTATAGGAATACCGTCTTCCCCATTCATTTCTGTATAGTCTAGGGTGCTTTTGTGCTACAACAGATAGAGTTGAGTGGTTGCCACAGGAGACCACATGGCTCACAAAGCTTAAATATTTAGGATTTGACTCTTTACAAAAAAAAGTGTGTCAACCCCTTTTTGAAAAACATTTAAAGTTGATTTACAATATTTTGTTAGGTTCAGGTGTACAGCTTCAGATTCTTTTCTGTTGTAGGTTATTACGAGATATTGAATATAGGTCCTTGCGCTATAGTAGGACCTTGTTGTTTATCTATTTCATATATGGTAGTGTGTATCTGTTAATCCCAAACTCTTAATTTATCCTTCCCCCTCCTCTTTTCCCTTTGGTAACCATAAGTTTGTATTCTATGTCTGTGAGTCTGTTTCTGTTTGTAAATGAGTTGAAGTGTATTATTTTTTTAGATTCCATATATAAGTGATATCATATAATGTTTGTCTTTCTCTGCCTGACTTACTTCACTTAGTATGATAATCTCTAGGTCCATCCATGTTGCTGCAAATGGCATTATTTCATTCTTGTTATGGCTGAGTAATATTCCACTGTATATATATACCACTTTTTCTTTATCCATTCCTCTGTTGATGGACACTTAGGTTGCTTCCATGTCTTGGCTATTGTAAATAGTGCTCCTATGAACATTGGGGTGCATGTATCTTTTCGAATTAGAGTTTTCATCTTTTCCAGTTATATGCCCAGGAGTGGGGTTGCAGGATCATATGGTAACTATATTTTTAGTTTTTTAAGGAATCTCCAGACTTTTTTCCATAGTGGCTGCACCAACTTATATTTGATGCTACTTATGAGTTTCAGATTTGAGGGTAAAGCTTTTTCTAATGAATGGAAGTTAGCACCGTGGTGTCTAAATTTGTGTCATAAATACAAGCATAATTTAAGCTACAAAGCCTTTTGTTTTAGAGAATGTGTTTAGAATATAGGTCCTAAGTAAGCTATTAAGAAAGTATCCTTGGGGGCTTCCCTGGTGGTGCAGTGGTTGAGAGTCTGCCTGCCAGTGCAGGGGACACGGGTTCGAGCCCTGGTCTGGGAAGATCCCACATGCCGTGGAGCAACTAGGCCAGTGAGCCACAACTACTGAGCCTGCGCGTCTGGAGCCCGTGCTCCGCAACGGGAGAGGCTGCGACAGTGAGAGGCCCGCGCACCGCGATGAAGAGTGGCCCCCGCTTGCCGCAACTAGAGAAAGCCCTCGCACAGAAACGAAGACCCAACACAGACAAAAATAAATTAATTAATTAATTAAAAAAAAAAAAGAAAGAAAGTATCCTTAGGGCTTTATTTGCAAAACCGTATTTGTATCTCACTGTTGCCCCCAGCACACGTGCCAGAGTAATCTGTGTGGACAAAACCACATAACCATACATATTGCAGAGGAAGCTTCTCTGAAGAATATATTAACCTGTTATTGAATTGATTTTGAAGGGAGTTAAATGCATCCCACTCTCCTTTTCCTAAAAGGTCAGACCTTTCTTTCAAAAAATTTCAACCTTCCGGTTTTCTAAAGATCAGCTAGTTACTTTGTTGCGAACAAGGGAAAATTGAGAAAAGGCAGACAGACTCAGTCCTCTGCACGTCTATCCCATTTTTATAGCCTCTGTCTTGCTGAAAACCATGAATCTGTCTTTTTTTTTTTTTGTGGCTGCTGACAGACTATACAAATCCTTGCCTAGAAATTGAGAGTAGCTTTCATAGTTTATTCACTGACTCATTCAAAATATTAAAGGATGTCTGCTGAACCCTGGACCTGCAGATGCAGAGATGCATAAAATGCATTCTCTGCTTGCAGGCTACCAGCAGCGAGAGACATGGAGCAATTACCTGAAGACAGCCTCATATGTGTGAAAATAAAGCAACTATGGGAGCTCAGGGAAGGTCTAACCAAGGCTGCTTGATAGAACAGAAAGGAACATATGCTTTGTAGCTTAAATTGTGCTTGTATTTATGACACACAAATTTAGATACCAAGGTGCTAACTTCCATTCATTAGAAAAAACTTTACCCTCAAATCTGAAACTCGTAAGTAGCATCAAATATAAGAATCATGTTTAATTTCGTAATTTTCCACCAGTCTTCACCTAGTTGCTGCATCAGGTGTTGTCGGTTAGGATTGAGCTCTGGATACAATGTAGGACACCTGTGTGCTCAGGAGAAGCCTGGGATTCAGACGGCCTAGGGGAATCTTGGGTGCCTGGCATATGTGTTTACATATGACCAAGGTCTCCCCAGGAAGGGTACCTGCAGTCAGTTTCCTTAATAAGTGGGTTCAGCCCACTGAGCTGGCACCTCTTTCCAGACAGACTTATTTTCCTGGGTAAGGAGTATAACAAGGTCTAAAGCAAGGGTTCTCCAATGTCACTGCACATTAGGATTACCTGTTGAGTTTTTAAGAGTCCTGGTGCCCAGGGTACTCCCTAGACCAATTCCATCATAATATCTGAGGGCAGGACCCTGACAGCTGTAGTTTTAAACTCTTCAGAGGAGCCCAAAGTGCAGCTAAGTTTGAAAGGGCCGCTCTCAATCAGTGGTTCTCAATTACCCAGAGGGCTTGTTAAACTTAGTTTGCTGAGTCCCACCCCCAGGTTCTGATTCACTGGGTCTGGGGTAGCTGGAGAGTTTGCATAACAAGCTCCCAGGTGATGCTGATGTGGGCTGGTCGGGGTCAGCGCTTTGAGAACTACTGCTTTAAATGAAAACAATGAAAAGGGGTGGTGGTTTGAGAAGGAGAGAGGCTTACTCTGCCTTTTGAAGAGTGAGAAGCAGAGAGTAGGCTGGAGATGTCTCTGCAGTATCTGCTGTGTGCCTGCGGGACACACGTTCTTGGAATGGTATGTACCCATCTTTAAAATGTCCTTGACTAGCTGGGAAAACACTGCTTTAGAGGGTCTCTTTCCTCTTTCTCTCAATCTCTTTCTCTTTCAACGTCTTTCTTTCTCTTTTAATCATTCTCTTTCAACCTCTTTTTCTTTCAATTTCTTTCTTTCTATTTCTTTCTCTTTCTCTCTTTCTAGATAAGGATTTTGTTAAAGTACTAAAGAGCATTTAAAGGAATCCGGTGCAGTCAGAACGCTTTTAATTTTACAGAAAACTTGAAATTTGAAAATAAGATAGTTTTTGCAAAAAGCAATCTTAAATGATATAGATATTTCTGATGGAACAGCCTTGTCGCTCTATAGGAAAAACTGGTAGCTAACAGCCCAAAGAACCATTCCACAAGAAATAATAGTGAGCTGAAAAGTAATACACACAGAACACGAATAATTAAATATATTTGACCCCTCTTTTTTTTAAATTTCATTTATTTTTGGCTGTGTTGGGTCTTTTGTTGCTGTGCGCGGGCTTTCTCTAGTTGTGGCGAGGAGGGGCTACTCTTCGTTGCGGTGCGCGGGCTTCTCATTGCGGTGGCTTCTCTTGTTGCAGAGCACGGCCTCTAGGCGTGCGGGCATCAGTAGTTGTGGTGCACGGGCTGAGTTGCTCCGCCGCATGTGGGATCTTCCCGGACCAGGGCTCGAACCCGTGTCCCCTGCATTGGCAGGTGGATTATTAACCCTGCGCCACCAGGGAAGTCCGACCCCTCTATCTTGACGTCAGCAAAGAGGACTACACGAGACAGTCACCTTCATCATTTATGAAGCAGTCTCTTACTGCCCCGAACTAGTTTCTCCTTCAACCCACCTCCTATTTTAAAATGGGTGCTCAGACGTTTATATTTTATTTTAAATTCCTTTTAGAAGCTATATTGTCAATTGAGTGAATAATCTCACTGTCCATGCCTATTTAGCATTGTTCTATTTATACACATCATTTAATGAGTGAAACTTTCCCGATTGGCTATTGAATCCAGGCAGCAAATCAGGACAGGAGACACAGTCAACAGCCAGGAATTACAGTCCGTGTGGGAATCTGATACCAACACAAGCAGATATTTCAGGAAGGGAGTGGTGAAGTCAATTGGGCAGAGTTTGGAGAATTAAGATAGCAAGCTGGCCGTATGCACTGTCACTTTGGATAAATGAATTTTGAATCCTCATCCTCTGAGAGACCAATAGCTCTTGGATACACTGCTTTCTCCTTTATTTTAAAATTCTCTCAGAAAACTATTTCATCTTTCCACTGGACTTTGCCCACTTAGAGAACCCAAGAATACTTTAAAACTCCTTGCTGTAGAGGTTATGCTTTTATGACTAAGGGCTTTTACCAGAATTTGCAGAAGGCAACCTGTTTCAAGGAGGAAACAAGACGGAGCAGAAGGAGTGCATGATCTGGAGTTGATCATCTCTGTGGCTCTGGCCGGTTAACGAGCCAGTTTCCAAATGTGAGAGTTAACATATTTCCAATAAGCCTGTTGTGGCTGCGAAGTGGGACGATACAGAAGTGTCTGCTACTGGGTGCATTGTCAGTCCGTAAATGCTGGTTCCTTCACTCCCCATTCTTTGCAGAGTTTATTTCATTTAGCAAATGTTTACTTAGATCCTTCTCTGTGGTATGTTTTGGGAATATAGAGATGGGTAAGCGTACCTTCTTCAGGAGGACTTCATAGTCTAAGAAGAAAGAGAAATAAACAGACACTGAGAATACAACATGGCTAGTGCTACAGTAGAGGGTGCCTGTGGGGTAAGTGCTGTTTTAGGGGGAATTCCCTCCAGGCAGGAAGCCTGGGCAATGGGAGGGCCCACCTGGTGTGTTTCCCTTTTCTCAGGAATCACAGCTTGGTGCTGACTACTGTCTGATGTCTGAAGATTGTTGTTTCTTACATTTTTGTCTAGTTTTTCATTTGTTTGTAGTGTGGGGTGATTCTGGACTGTCTTCCTCATGGCCAAAGTGGATGTCCAGAGGAAACATTTTAAAATAAATCCTGAAAATTCCTCAAACTATTAACATTTCCTCTCTGTAATATTCTCTGAAATATACAAATTTGGGGGATTTCAAAAATAAATCCCAAGAGTATATAAGACTTGTATAGACTACTCCATCTGTTCAAAGTGAGTAAGTGATTTACTTTCAGCCAGTATTACTTTCCTGGACTCATAATGCAGGATTCATGGAGTCCTTCTTAGGGCCCAGGTGTTATAAATTTACTCCTAATAACATCTCTTTACAGAACATTACTCTTGTAATTATTTCATTAAATATTCCCTTAATACTATTTTCCTAATAGAGTTTAATCTTCATAAAGTCAAGCATCTATGTCGTTTTAAATGGTGCCTGCCACTCTTATTTTTATTCATACAATATATGCTGAGAGGA
This sequence comes from Eschrichtius robustus, assembly GCF_028021215.1. Classification (NCBI taxonomy): domain Eukaryota; kingdom Metazoa; phylum Chordata; class Mammalia; order Artiodactyla; family Eschrichtiidae; genus Eschrichtius; species Eschrichtius robustus. The sequence goes on from NC_090837.1 coordinate 84,751,078, forward strand.
GAAGTTTAAAAATGCTTTTCTTAACTTTGAGAGACTATAACCTTTTTATACTGATTGAAAAATTTATTGTAATATTAGTGAAGCCAGAGTCAGTGGGGGAAAAAATTCAAAAGATTCAACAACCATTTATTGAGCACTTAACTATGTCCTATATATTATTCTCCTACCTTGACATGTATTTGAGTGTCAACAACAAAATGACAATAATAATGAACCACAAATATCAGCCAGGGCAGGGTGTGTGTGCGCACAGAAATAAATAGTAAACATAATAAGTTATGCGACATACATGAGTAAAGCACATATTTTAGAGGGTGAAAAGTGGTAATTGACAGTGATAAGCTGTAGAAGAGAAAAAGAAGATAAGGGTGAGGGGGATGGGAAGGGCTAGGGTGGTGGGCAGGTTACAATTTAAATCAGGTGGTCAGAGAAAGTAGATCTCATTGACAAAATGATCTGTAAGCAAAGATTTGAAGGAGGTGAGGGAATTAACCATCCCAATAGCAGAACAGAGTGTTCCAGGCAGAAGGATCAAGCAGGGCCTTGTTGAAAGTGTGTCTGGAGTGTTCTAGGAAGAGCTGAGAGGCCAGTGTAGCTGGAGAGGGAATAAGAAAAAGTGTAAAGAAATGAGATCAGTTCAGGGAACAAGGCAAAGAGATCACACAGAGCCTTGTAGACTGAAAAAATAAATTAACTTCTTCTGACATAGTTTTCAACATTAAGTAAAGAAACACTATTCTCTAATTGTAATTTTCTGTATCAGATAATTATAGTTTCATTATTATAAGTCAATAGTCCTCAGAATTATTAAAACAGATTTTTGAATAATGCAGGGGAGATCATTGACCTTATTAGTAAGTAGATATACTCAGAAGCCTAACTTTATGATTAAGGTTTATAATAAACACAGATTTAAAATAAACTTTGTGTAAATTGTCATTCAAATACTTAAAACTTTTCTTTCTTCCCTAATTCAACAAATTAAAGGCTAACCTAGTGTTTGTAGCATGAAAAGTATGTGATATTTATTACCAGCTTCTTTACTTAAAAATTAAATGATATTTAACGTATAAATTTTAAGGTAAAATTTTACAGTGGTTGAATTAAAGATTTTAGGGCTTATAGTAACTTATTTTTATATCCCCTGATATAAAATCAAATATCAAGGAGGATGCAGAAAAAGAAAGAAAGCAAAAGAAAGAAAGCAAAAGAAATTCCAAGGAGGCCAAAAAATAGAAACCATCATACTCGACATATGTAAGACTAAATATATCAGCTCTAACTAAATATTACATAGAATAGACACCACCCCTGTTTTATTTATTTATTTTATTTTTTAACATCTTTATTGGACTATAATTGCTTTACAATGGTGTGTTAGTTTCTGCTTTATAACAAAGTGAATCAGCTATACATATACATATATCCCTATATCTCCTCCCTCTTGTGTCTGCCTCCCACCCTCCCTATCCCATCCCTCTAGGTGGTCACAAAGCACAAAGCTGACCTCCCTGTACTATGCAGCTGCTTCCCACTAGCTATCTGTTTTACATTTGGTAGTGTATATATGTCCATGCCACTCTCTCACTTCGTCGCAGCTTACCCTTCCCCCTCCCTGTGTCCTCAAGTCCATTCTCTACGTCTGCGTCTTTATTCCTGTTCTGCTCCTAGGTTCTTCAGAACCATTTTTTTTTTTTTTTTTTTAGATTCCATATATATGTGTTAGCATACGGTATTTTGTTTTTCTCTTTCTGACTTACTTCACTCTGTATGACAGACCCTAGGTCCATCCACCTCACTACAAATAACTCAATTTCATTTCTTTTTATGGCTAATATTCCATTGTATATATGTGCCACATCTTCTTTACCCATTCATTTGTTTGTGGACACTAAGGTTGCTTCCATGTCCTGGCTATTGTAAATAGAGCTGCAATGAACATTGTGGTACATGACTTGTTTTGAATTATTGTTTTCTCAGGGTATATGCTTAGTAGTGGGATTGCTGGGTCGTATGGTGGTTCTATGTTTAGTTTTTTAAGGAACCTCCATACTGTTATCCATAGTGACTGTATCAATTTACATTCCCACCAACAGTGCAAGAGGGTTCCTTTTTCTCCACACCCTGTCCAGCATTTATTGTTTGTAGGTTTTTTGATGATGGCCATTCTGACTAGTGTGAGATGATATCTCATTGTAGTTTTGATTTGCATTTCTCTAATGATTAATGATGTTGAGCATTCTTTCATGTGTTTGTTGGCAATCTGTATATCTTCTTTGGAGAAATGTGTATTTAGGTCTTCTGCCCATTTTTGGATTGGGTTTTTTTTTTTTTTTTTGATATTGAGCTGCATGAGCTGCTTGTAAATTTTGGAGATTAATCCTTTGTCAGTTGCTTTCTTTGCAACTATGTTCTCCCATTCTGAGGGTTGTCTTTTCATCTTGTTTATGGTTTCCTTTGCTGTGCAAAAGCTTTTAAGTTTCATTAGGTCCCATTTGTTTATTTTTGTTTTTATTTCCATTTCTCTAGGAAGTGGGTCAAAAAAGATCTTGCTGTGATTTATGTCACAGAGTGCTCTGCCTATGTTTTCCTCTATGAGTTTTATAGTGTCTGACCTTACATTTAGGTCTTTAATCCATTTTGAGTGTATTTATGTGTATGGTGTTAGGAAGTGTTCTAATTTCATTCTTTTACATGTAGCTGTCCAGTTTTCCCAGCACCACTTATTGAAGAGGCTGTCTTTTCTCCATTGTATGTTCTTGCCTCCTTTATTAAAAATAAGGTGACCATATGTGCATGGGTTTATCTCTGGACTTTCTATCCTGTTCCGTTGATCTATATTCTGTTTTTGTGCCAGTACCATACTGTCTTGATTACTGTAGCTATGTAGTATAGTCTGATGTCAGGGAGCCTGATTCCTGCAGCTCCGTTTTGCTTTCTCAGTGTTGCTTTGGCTATTCGGGGTTTTTTGTGTTTCCATACAAATTGTGAAATTTTTTGTTCTAGTTCTGGGAAAAATGCCATTGGTACTTTGATAGGGATTGCATTGAATCTGTAGAATGCTTTGGGTAGTAGAGTCATTTTCACAATGTTGATTCTTCCAATGCAAGAACATGGTATATCTCTCCATCTGTTTGTATCATCTTTAATTTCTTTCATCAGTGTCTTATAGTTTTCTGCATACAGGTCTTTTGTCTCCTTAGGTAGATTTATTCCTAGGTATTTTATTCTTTTTGTTGCAATGGTAAATGGGTGTTTCCTTAATTTCTCTTCCAGATTTTTCATCATTAGTGTAGAGGAATGCAACAGATTTCTGTGAATTAATTTTGTATCCTGCTACTTTACCAGATTCATTGATTAGCTCTAGTAGTTTTCTGGTAGAACATTTAGGATTCTCTAAGTATACTATCATGTCACCTGCAAAGAGTGACAGCTTTACTTCTTCTTTCCTGATTTGTATTCCTTTTATTTCTTTTTCTTCTCTGATTGCTGTGGCTAAAACTTCCAAAACTATGTTTAATAATAGTGGTGACAGTGGGCAACCTTGTCTTCTTCCTTATCTTAGTGGAAATGGTTTCAGTTTTTCACCATGGAGAACGATGTTGGCTGTGGGTTTCTCATATATGGCCTTTATTATGTTGAGGTAATTTCCTTCTATGTCTGCTTTCTGGAGGGTTTTTATCATACATTGTGTTGAATTTTGTTGAAAGTTTTTCTGCATCTATTGAGATGATCATATGGTTTTTATCCTTCAGTTTGTTAATATGGTGTATCACATTGACTGACTTGCATATATTGAAGAATCTTTGCATTCCTGGGATAAACCCCACTTGATCATGGTGTATGATCCTTTTAATGTGCTCTTGGATTCTGTTTGCTAGTGTTTTGTTGAGGATTTTTGCATGTATGTTCATCAGTGATACTGGCCTGTAGTTTTCTTTTTTTGTGACATCTTTGTCTGGTTTTGGTGTCAGGATGATGGTGGACTCATAGAATGAGCTTGGGAGTGTTCCTCCCTCTGCTGTATTTTGGAAGAGTTTGAGAAGGATGGGTGTTAGCTCTTCTCTAAATGTTTGATAGAATTCGTCTGTGAAGCCATCTGGTCCTGGGCTTTTGTTTGTTGGAAGATTTTTAATCACAGTCTCAATTTCAGTGCTTGTGATTGGTCTGTTTATATTTTCTATTTCTTCCTGGTTGAGTCTCGGAAGGTTGTGCTTTTCTAAGAATTTGTCCATTTCTTCCAGGTTGTCCATAGTATTGGCATATAGTTGCTTGTAGTAATCTCTTATGATCCTTTGTATTTCTGCAGTGTCAGTTATTACTTCTCCTTTTTCATTTCTAATTCTATTGATTTGAGTTTTCTCCCTTTTTTTGTTGATGAGTCTGGCTAATGGTTTATCAATTTTGTTTATCTTCTCAGAGAACCAGCTTTTAGTTTTATTGATCTTTGCTGTTGTTTCCTTCATTTCTTTTTCATTTATTTCTGATCTGATCTTTATGATTTCTTTCCTTCCGCTAACTTTGGGGTTTTTTTGTTCTTCTTTCTCTAATTGCTTTAGGTGTAAGGTTAGGTTGTTTATTTGAGATGTTTCTTGTTTCTTGAGTTAGGATTGTATTGCTATAAACTTCCCTCTTAGAACTGCTTTTGCTGCATCCCATGGGTTTTGGATCATTGTGTTTTCATTGTCATTTGTTTCTACATATTTGATTTCCTCTTTGATTTCTTCAGTGATCTCTTAGTTATTTAGTAACATATTGTTTAGCAACCATGTGTTTGTATTTTTTACAGATTTTTTCCTGTAATTGATATCTAGTCTCATAGCGTTGTGGTCAGAAACGATACTTGATATGATTTCAATTTTCTTAAATTTAGCAAGGCTTGATTTGTGACCCAATATATGATCTATCCTGGAGAATGTTCCATGAACACTTGAGAAGAAAGTGTATTCTGTTGTTTTTGGATGGAATGTCCTATAAATATCAATTAAGTCCATCTTGTTTAATGTATCATTTAAAGCTTGTGTTTCCATATTTGTTTTCATTTTGGATGTTCTGTCCATGGTGAAAGTGGGGTGTTAAATCCCCTACTATGATTGTGTTACTGTCAGTTTCCTCTTTTATGGCTGTTAGCCTTTTCCTTATGTATTGAGGTGCTCCTATGTTGGGTACATAAATATTTGTAATTGTTATATCTTCTTCTTGGATCGATCCCTTGATCATTACGTAGTGTCCTTTTTTGTCTCTTGTAATAGTCTTTATTTTAAAGTCTATTATGTCTGATATGAGAATTGTTATTCCAGCTTACTTTGGATTTCCAGTTGCATGGAATATCTTTTTCCATCCCCTCACTTTCAGTCTGTATGTGTCCCTAGGTCTGAAGTGGGTCTCTTGTAGACAGCATACATACAGGTCTTGTTTTTGTATCCATTCAGCCAGTCTATGTCTTTTGGTTGGAGCATTTAATCCAATCACATTTAAGGTAATTATTGATATGCATGTTCCTATTACCATTTTCTTAATTGTTTTGGGTTTGTTTTTGTAGGTCTTTTCCTTCTCTTGTGTTTCCCACTTAGAGAAGTTCCTTTACCATTTGATGTAAAGCTGGTTTGGTGGTGCTGAATTCTCTTAGTTTTTGCTTGTCTGTAAAGGTTTTCATTTCTCCATCAAATCCAAGTGAGATCTAATAGCAAAGATCAATAAAACTAAAAGCTGGTTCTTTCAGAAGATAAACAAAATTGATAAACCCTTAGCCAGACTCATCAAGAAAAAAAGGGAGAAGACTCAAATCAATAGAATTAGAAATGAAAAAGGAGAAGTAACAACTGACACTGCAGAAATACAGAGGGTCATGAGAGATTACTACAAGCAACTATATGCCAGTAAAATGCACAACCTGGAAGAAATGGACAAATTCTTAGAAAAGCACAACCTTCCGAGACTCAACCAGGAAGAAATAGAAAATATAAACAGACCAATCACAAGCACTGAAATTGAGACTGTGATTAAAAATCTTCCAACAAACAAAAGCCCAGGACCAGATGGCTTCACAGACGAATTCTATCAAACATTTAGAGAAGAGCTAACACCCATCCTTCTCAAACTCTTCCAAAATACAGCAGAGGGAGGAACACTCCCAAGCTCATTCTATGAGTCCACCATCATCCTGACACCAAAACCAGACAAAGATGTCACAAAAAAAGAAAACTACAGGCCAATGTCTCTGATGAATATAGCTGCAAAAATCCTCAACAAAATACTAGCAAACAGAATCCAAGAGCACATTAAAAGGATCACACACTATGATCAAGTCGGGTTTATCCCAGGAATGCAAGCATGCTTCAATATACGCAAATCAATCAATGTGAAACACCGTATTAACGGATATGGTGTATTGAAGGATAAAAACCATATGATCGTCTCAATAGATGCAGAAAAAGCTTTTGACCTGTTTATGATAAAAACCCTCCAGAAAGTAGGCATAGAGGGAACTTTCCTCAACATAATAAAGGCCATATATGAGAAACCCACAGCCAACATCGTTCTCCATGGTGAAAAACTGAAACCATTTCCACTAAGATAAGGAAGAAGACAAGGTTGCCCACTGTCACCACTATTATTAAACATAGTTTTGGAAGTTTTAGCCACAGCAATCAGAGAAGAAAAAGAAATAAAAGGAATACAAATCAGGAAAGAAGAAGTAAAGCTGTCACTCTTTGCAGATGACATGATAGTATACTTAGAGAATCCTAAATGTTCTACCAGAAAACTACTAGAGCTAATCAATGAATCTGGTAAAGTAGCAGGATACAAAATTAATTCACAGAAATCTGTTGCATTCCTCTACACTAATGATGAAAAATCTGGAAGAGAAATTAAGGAAACACCCATTTACCATTGCAACAAAAAGAATAAAATACCTAGGAATAAATCTACCTAAGGAGACAAAAGACCTGTATGCAGAAAACTATAAGACACTGATGAAAGAAATTAAAGATGATACAAACAGATGGAGAGATATACCATGTTCTTGCATTGGAAGAATTAACATTGTGAAAATGACTCTACTACCCAAAGCATTCTACAGATTCAGTGCAATCCCTATCAAAGTACCAATGGCATTTTTCCCAGAACTAGAACAAAAAATTTCACAATTTGTATGGAAACACAAAAAACCCCGAATAGCCAAAGCAACACTGAGAAAGCAAAACGGAGCTGCAGGAATCAGGCTCCCTGACATCAGACTATACTACATAGCTACAGTAATCAAGACAGTATGGTACTGGCACAAAAACAGAATATAGATCAATGGAACAGGATAGAAAGTCCAGAGATAAACCCATGCACATATGGTCACCTTATTTTTAATAAAGGAGGCAAGAACATACAATGGAGAAAAGACAGCCTCTTCAATAAGTGGTGCTGGGAAAACTGGACAGCTACATGTAAAAGAATGAAATTAGAACACTTCCTAACCCATACACAAAAATAAACTCAAAATGGATTAAAGACCTAAATGTAAGGCCAGACACTATAAAACTCTTAGAGGAAAACATAGGCAGAACACTCTGTGACATAAATCACAGCAAGATCCTTTTTGACCCACTTCCTAGAGAATTGGAAATAAAAACAAAAGTAAACAAATGGGACCTAATGAAACTTAAAAGCTTTTGCACAGCAAAGTAAACCGTAAACAAGATGAAAAGACAACCCTCAGAATGGGAGAACATAGTTGCAAAGAAAGCAACTGACAAAGGATTAATCTCCAAAATTTACAAGCAGCTCATGCAGCTCAATATCAAAAAAACAAACAACCCAATCCAAAAATGGGCAGAAGATATAAATACACATTTCTCCAAAGAAGTTATACAGATTGCCAAGAAACACATGAAAGGATGCTCAACATCACTAATCATCAGAAAAATGCAAATCAAAACTACAATGAGATATCATCTCACACTAGTCAGAATGGCCATCATCAAAAAATCTACAAACAATAAATGCTGGACAGGGTGTGGAGAAAAGGGAACCCTCTTGCCCCGTTGGTGGGAATGTAAGTTGATACAGCCACTATGGAGAACAGTATGGAGGTTCCTTAAAAAACTAAACATAGGACTACTATATGAGTCAGCAATCCCACTACTGGGCATATACCCTGAGAAAACCATAATTCAAAAAGAGTTGTGTACCACAATGTTCATTGCAGCAGTATTTACAGTAGCCAGGACATGGAAGCAACTTAAGTGTCCAGCAACAGATGAATGGGTAAAGAAGATGTGGCACATATATACAATGGAATATTACTCAGCCATAAAAAGGAACGAAATTGAGTTATTTGTAGTGAGGTGGATGGACCTAGAGTCTGTCATACAGAGTGAAGTAAGTCAGAAAGAGAAAAACAAATACCATATGCTAACACGTATGTATGGAATCTAAAAAAAAAAAAAGAGGTTCTGCAGAACCTAGGGGCAGGACAGGAATAAAGACGCAGACGTAGAGAATGGACTTGAGGACATGGGGAAGGGGAAGGGTAAGCTGGGACAAAGTGAGAGAGTGGCATGGACATACATACACTACCAAATGTAAAATAGATAGCTAGTGGGAATCACCCGCATAGCACAGGGAGATCAGGTCTGTGTTTTGTGACCACCTAGAGGAGTGGGATAGGGAGTGGGGGTGGGAGACACAAGAGGGAGGGGATATGGGGATATATGTACACGTATAGCTGATTCACTTTGTTGTACAGCAGAAACTAACACAACATTGTAAAGCAATTATACTCCAGTAAATATGTCAAAAAAAAAAAAAAAAAAAAGAAATCCAAGAATCCTTTGGCAAATGAATAGAAGCTGAATAAGAAAAAAAAAAAGACATTTTATAATTCAAAAAGGAAAAGACTATAATCACCCATACTCAAAACAAAAATGGAAATAAAAATGAGAATAATAAGGAAGAGCTAAAGCCCACAGTAGTTGGGGACTGCATTTCTAATAGTCAAATAGTGACACAGGTGCACATGAAGTGAACGATTTAGGACTGAGTGTCCTGCGTGAATTTTGGAGCAATAACCAGCTGCTGTAAGGGACTGGAAACATTCCACACACTGTTCCTGAGTGGAGCTGGGGAGTGGCTGCTTCTCCAGGGTTTGGGATGGGGGAAAAGTCAGCCACGAAAAATCTGATTCCCTCTCAGATGTAAACACGAAACTTTTCTTATAACTCAAGGTATAGGAGACTCTCATAAAATAATCTATCACTGCTGAAGACAAACTCGAATGAAAACCGATAAATCAAGGGAGGAAAACAGTCAATGCCGTATACATGAGTGTTAACGCCCTAAGAATCGGAAATACTAGAACAATTTGAAATTGGCCAAAAATATACTTAAAATAATAAAGAGATTTCAAATGAAAAAAAAGATGATGAAAAAATAACAGGAGAAATTAGAAAATAAAGTCCTAGAAATGAATACTTGAATCACTGAAATTAAACAAATACTTGATAGATGAGCTAACAGCTGACTAGATACAGATAAAGACAGAGGTTTGTTTTGAGTCTATATTGGAAGAAACTACAGTATCCTAAAAACATCAGGGGAGAGAGTGATGGAATGTATGAGCAGATATGGGACGTAGAGGGTAGAATGTACATAGCCTGTGGGGATGGGCATGGCGGCTAGCCTGGCGGAGGATCAGCTGTCCCAGTTTACTGTTTCCTTTGGCTGTTATAACAAAATACCACTGTTTCCTAGGTCTGTTTGTTCATCATTGAATCAACATCACACTGTAACTTTGTAAAGAATCTTATCTGGTAGTATAGAAACTCCAACTTTGTCCTTCAAATTTGCTTTGACTATTCCAGGTTCTTTTCCTCTCCACATAAATTTAGAACCAGCTTACCGATGTTCACAAAATACCTGCTGGATAGTTGGAATTACATAGACTATATAAATAGATTTGGGAGAACTGACATCTTAACAATTTGAGTCTTCCAGTTCCTCTTTTATTTAGTCATTCTCTGATATCTTTCAGCAATGTTTTAAAGTTTTCTTCATATCAGTTCAATAACTTATTCCTATGTATTTGATATTATTTGATGCTATTGTATATGGTATTGATTTTAATTTTATTCTCCAATAGTTTTTTTTTATTGTTAATATGTGGAAATATACTATATCGAGCTTATAACCAGCAACTTTGCTAAATTATCTTTTTAATTTTGATAGTTTGGGTTCTTTTAGCTTTTCTAGGTATGCAGTCATGCCATCTGTGAATGACAGGCTTACTTCTTTCTCTTTCCATTATACCATTTATATATTTTTTGCCTTATTACATTGGCTAGGATCTCCTCTATGATATAATTAGAAGTGGTTGTGGTGAATATACAGGTGTTGTTTCTGATCTCAGGAAGAAAATTTGCAATAATTTTCTACTACATGTGATATTAGCAATAGTTTTTTATAAATAACTTTTTTAAAGATAGTCCCTTCTAGACTTCGTTTGCTGAGAATTATTTTTAATCATGAAATGTTGTTGATAAAAATGCATTTTCTGCATATAATTTCTCTTATTCTATCAATTTGGTAGAATTAAAGCTACAAAGGACAATATTGGGACAATTGAGGAAATTTGAATATGGACTGTGTATTAGAAAACATAAATCAATCAAATTTCTTCATTTTGGTAATAGAATTATGTTTATAATAATATTCTAGTTTTTAGGAGGTATATGCTAAAGTTTTTATATCTAAAACTTATTTTTTAAATTATTCTGTGAAAATAGTATCTATCTCTATATTAAGGACATAAAAACATACACAATTGTACCTATCTATATACAAATATGGTAAAATGCTAACAGTTGGTGAATTTAGGTGAAGGGTATATGGGATATTCTTTTTATTTTACTATAGGTTTGGAATTTTTCAGATAAAATTTGAGGAAAAATAAGCAGGATTCAAATATCATAATCAATTGATTTAATATTGAACATTTTACCTTTTCCATGTCACTGTAACATTTACAAAACCATTCATATATTAAACCCAGAGGAAACTCAGTAAATGTTAAAACTGAATTCAAACAGACATCATTCTCTTTCCATATGAAAGGAACTGTAAGTAAAAAAAATCTCAAATGGTTAACTAAAATCTGATCATTTTTGGATTAAAGTTTAGGTGAAAACTTTAATTATACAGAAATTTAATTATTTGAAATTCATATTATATTTAGATATGAAAGCCAGCCGTATAAAATTATACCAATTCTGACAAACCAGTATTAAGAAAAAAATTCTCATTTGAAATATTTTGTTTTATTGTTAGATAAGAAAGAATAAATAATGAGCTAAGCAAAATGTTCTAGGAAAGTAACAACAAACAACCTTTTTGCTTTTGCTACTTTAAACTGCTGTTTTCCTAATTATTATCATGCTGCATGATATTCTGTAGTAGATCCTCTAACAATGGACATCTTGTGTTTCACATTTCTACTATTACAAACAATGCAGAGCAAGAATATTGGCTAAAAATTAATTAGAAATAAAAGGTCAAAGTATAGATAAAAATTTTGACACTGTATGTGAAATTTAGTGTTGAAGGATATATACAATTAGTAGCACCATCCCTTTTGGCACACCCTAACTACCAATAATGGAAAAGAAAAAAAGCATGACAAAGATAATCATGTTAAATCAAATGTTTAATAAAATGGTCCTATTGATTAGTTTTTGATCAGATTGTTTTCTGATAGGTTGAGGCAGGGGAGATAGTGTGCTACCAGAACAAAAGCAGATTACAAAAGAGTACATATGTCTTCATATTTTATATCACATTTTAAGTGGCTGTAATTGTCATTTTTAAGAGTTTTAATGAAGTATCATTGACATACCATAAATTGCATATATTAAAATAATACAATTTGGTAAGTTTTGACATATTTATATACCCTTGAAACCATCACCACAATTTCTTTGTGCTCCTTTGTAATCTCCCTTTTCTGTCTTTCCCTGCCCTCCCCTCCTTCTCTAGGCAACCACTAGTTATCTGCTTTCTCTCTTTTTCTCTAGAATTTTATACAAATGGAATCATACAGTATGTACTCTTTTCATTATCTGTCTTTTTTCATTCAGTACAACCATTTTGAGATTAAGCCATGTTGTTGCTTGCAACAATAGTTCATTTCTTTTTAGTGCTGAGTAGTGTTCCATTGTCTGGATGTTTACCTGTTCACCAGCTGATGGACATTTGGGTTGTTTCCAATTTTAGCTTATGAATAATACTGCTATGAACACTGGGAATACGATTTCTTCTTCTTCCTCCCCCTCCTCCTCCTCCCCCTCCTGCTCCCCTCTCCTCCTTTGTAAATACATAGGCATGGAATGTCTATGTCATAAGGTAGGTATATGTTTAACTTTTAAAGAAACCTTCAAACTGTATTCAAGTGGTTTACCTTGTTTGCATTCCACCATCAGAGTATGAGACGTCCAGTTGCTTCACATCCTCACCAACACTTGGTAGGGTCAGTGTAGTCATTCTAATAGATGTGTAATGATGTCTTACTATAGTTTTAACTTGTATTTGCCTACTGACTAATGATGTTGAATAGCTGGTCATATGCCTATATACCACCCTCCAACAACAAGAGGGGACAGAACCCCTGGGAGCTGTAGACACAGGAGAATTCATATCCCCTTGCAGGCCTCACTAAGTGATCATGAGAAAGCCTGGGGCAGGGAGAGATCCTGGAATAAGCCTCCATCATGGTGCTGGTCCATCTGTGGCTATCAGGGTTTCCGTACACTCCTGCTATCCCACAGTGGGACTGTAGTAACTTGTTAAGAATTTCAGCTGAACACTTCTTACCAGCTTGAATGGTTTCCAGTATACACCCCACATACACAAATGCTCATGTCCTGTCTTTTATTGGACACATCTGCCTTTCTTTGGATTTGGGTGAGTTAGTTGTCTGGTGATCAGCTTTTTGGTGGGGTTTTAACAGCTGTGATTTTGCAAATTATCTAGCTTTTTTAAAAGAAGGAGCACAATCTTTCCATCTTTTTACATCCTAATCAGCAGCCAGAAGTCAATCAATATCATTTGAATGAACGTGTGTGTGAAATGAGGAGAGGATGAGAGATGTTTGAAAATTGTATTTCATTACCAATGTTACTCTCCAAAGTTACAAATATATTAGAAAAACATCACTTAAGTGGGAGTCTAAATACTTCAAACACCCAAACATTGGAATTTTTATAAAAGACCACTTTATCAAACAGTCATCACTGATTTTATAAAATTCTATGGCAATAATTGAGGCAGGATCTTTCACAGTGGCAGTATTTGGTGATGGAATAATCTACCCACATGAAAGTGACTTTTAGTGATGTTAAATTAATTCAATTAATTAGTCTGACAAAGTGCTGCTTTCTTGCTAGTGATGTGGAGTTTTAAAACCTCTGTTAAAATAATTGCATTGTAATTATGTGCACATGGTAATTCTCTCAATTCCTTATGCTCTTCTGTTTTTATTGAAGTATAGTTGATTTACAATGTAAATTGTATAATTTACAATGTAAATTGTAAATGTAATTCACAATGTAATTTCTGCTGTATAGCAAAGTGACTCAGTTATATACATATATATATATTCTTTTTCAGATTCTTTTCCATTATAGGTTATTATAAGATATTCAATATAGTTCCCTGTACTATACAGTAGGTCCTTGTTTATTTATTTTATATAGTGTGTATCTGTTAATCCCAAATTCCTAATTTATCCCTCCACCCCCCCACCCCTTTCCCCTATGGTAACCATAGGTTTGTTTTCTATGCCTGTGACTGTATTTCTGTTTCATAAATAAGCTCATTTGTATAAGTTTTTTAAAATATTTCTCATATAAGTGATATCATATGATATTTGTCTTTCTCTGTCTGACTTACTTCAGTTGGTATGATAATCTCCAGGTCCATCCATGTTGCTGCAAATGGCATTATTTCATTCCTTTTTAAGGTGTGTGTGTGTATATATATATATATATATATATCACCTCTCCTTTATCCATTCAGCTGTTGATTAACACTTAGGTTGCTTCCATGTTTTGGGTGTTGTAAATAGTGCTGCTACGAACGCTGGGGTGTATGTATCTTTTTGAATTAGAGTTTTTGTCTTCTCTGGATATATGCCCAGGAGTGGGATTGCTGGATCATATGGTAACTTTATTTTTAGTTTTTTAAGGGACCTCCATACTGTTCTCCATAGTGGCTGTACCAATTTACATTCCCACCAACAGTGTAGGAGGGTTCCTTTTTCTCCACACCCTCTCCAGAATTTGTTATTTGTAGACATTTTCATGGTGACCATTTTGACCTGTGTGAGATGCTATCTCATTGTAGTTTTGATTTGCATTTCTCTAATAATTAACAATGTTAAACATCTTTTCATGTGCCTGTTGCCCATTTGTATGTCTTCTTCAGAGAAATGTCTATTTAGGTCTGCCCATTTTTTGATTGGGTTTTTTTTTTTTTTTTTTGATATTGAGCTGTATAAGTTTGTATATTTTGGAAATTAATCCCTTGTTGTTCACACCACTTGCAAATATTTTCTCCCATTCCATAGGTTGTCTTTTCATTTTGTTTGTGGTTTCCTTTGTTGTGCAAAAGTTTATAAGTTTGATTAGGTCCCATTTGTTTATTTTTGCTATTGTTTCCATTACTCTAGGAGACAGATCCAAAAAAATATTGCTGTGATTTACGTCAAAGAGTGTTCTGTCTATTTTTCCCTAGGAGTTTTATAGTATCTGGTCTTACATTTAGGTCTTTAATCCATTTTGAGTTTAGTTTTGTGTATGGTGTTAGATTATGTTCTAATTTCATTCTTTTACATGTAGCTGTCCAGTTTTCTCAGCACCATTTATTGAAGAGACTGTCTTTTCTTTATTGTATATTCTTGCCTCCTTTGTTGTAGATTAATTGACCATAAGTGTATTGGTCTTCTGGTTTTAAGAGACAAACTTTAGGTACAGTTTAATCTAGAACAGTTCAGGTCTCATATTATGAGTAAGTAATATTGTGTGCTACAGGGCTCAGAAATATATAAATGAAAGTACTACTTAAGCTTTAAAACTCTGTACAAATATAAGAGTTTAGCATAATGATGACTGCCTAAACATAGTGGCTTTTTAGTTAGAAAGTTAACCATTCCTTAGCAAAATAGTAGGAAAACTGACTGAAATCTATTTCAGATTCCGAGTAAAACACTACCACAGGAAGATTTCTCAGACCCTCCAATGACTGTTACATAACACATAGAGAAATTTTAGGAAGTGCATCTTCCTTCTGAGATTACTTTTCTTTGTTGAACTATGTATACCTCTCTGTTAGGTGTTGGCACAATTTCTTATCATAGGTAGGTTTGGAGCCCAGCATATAAACATTTTATTTTGGTGGAAGGAATTACAATTGGCAGAATATGGGTAGGGCTAACAAGATATGTCTTTTTAAAGAAATTAAAATGTCACTGATGAAACTATAAACTGAATATAGTTTGCCAATCATTGGAATTAATTCCTCTCTCTCATCTGAACTGGCACCTGCTATTAGGTGCAAGGCATGAGAAGTGTCACACATTACAACTGACTTTAAGCTAATCCACATTGACTGCTGTGCTAGGCTTAATAGAAAACTTAGCAAATCCATTAAATATTAAGTTTGGGACTAATCCTCAGTGTTTTAGGTGGCTTAAAATCATTGAATTAGCCAAATGTGAATATAAAGTTTACAGTTATTAATAATATTTATGAGACAGCTTTTACACAGTAGCAGAGTTTTAGGGAAGGTCATTCATAGCCTTCCCAAAAAATAGGAAGGAAGGATCCAAGACAAAGCATCCTGTTTGGCTTGCGCTCAACTGTACCCGGTTAAAATTGTCACTGAGTTTGGCACAGAAAGGGAAATAACAAAACACGACGACTGAGAGAAACTTGGGTGACATTTTTGAGAGACAAACCTATTCTTTCCTTCAATATATATTCCTTGAGCATCTACTTTTTGGAGGTAGTGAATTGTAGAATCCTTTCCTCCTTTACCTAGTAAGGTCACCCCACCCCTTCCTTCTGTTAAGCCCTTCTTTCCTCCTTGTTGCCATCCTAGGCTTGTGTATCATGGTGCTCCCTCCTCCCAACTTTGTTAACAGAGTTGGTTGTGTGTAGCAGACTCTTCCTTAAGTTTACTCCAGCCCTCTAAATACAGATTTTGATTTAGAGGTAGAAAATGACCCTAAACTTGACCTATGAGAACTCTAAGATTTAAGGGACTTTCACTTGGAGACGGATGGAGAGACTCTGAGCCCTGACAACATTATTTCTGACCCTGGATTCACTCATCTCTGGAACCAGATGTACTTCTGGATTTCCCTGTTACTTAGGCCAAACTTTCCCCTTGATTCTAAATCTGGTTTCATTTGGGTTTCTGTCTCTTGCAACAAATAGACTGCTGATAAGTAAATTTATTATAAGTCAGGCACTGTTCTAGGTAGGTACTAGAGAAACAATGGTGAACAGGACCCAGAGCTTGTATTGATGGAGCTTCCAGTTGTGGGGTGTGTGTGTGTGTGTGTGTGTGTATGGAAGATGCTGCAGAGATTGCTAGAAAGAATGGCCAGAGATCATAATCTACTGATGGCACTTTTCATGGTTCTGACTCTTCCCCAATTTACTTGGGCTGCTGAATCTGAATCTGTGAGATATTTGCACTACATACATATGTTTCCAATGCTTGTTTGATTAAGGCAAAGTCTCACAGGTTTTACATAGGTTTGATCATGAGCCTCCGTTGGGGAATTCTTGTTCTCCTGCTGGAAGGATGAGTCCAACAGAGAAAAATACCTGCATCTATATAATAATATAAGACTGTGTGACCAAGAATCTGTGATCAGGAACTATGGTGGGATGATGGAAAATATAATCACCAAATGTAAAATCAGGATGGAGATGGTGAATGGCTATAAAGAAAAACACCCCTTCTCCTGTTTTTCTGTAGTCTTACTACTCAGAGGTTCCTCTGTACTCCAAATAAACGTGTGTGGACTTTCCTACATCAAGCAATTCTGGGACACCAGCTGGGTACCCTGCAATTTAACTCAATTCTGACACTATCCACCTGGCGATAGCATCAGATTCCAGAGGTTAAGGGCTCTGTTCCACAGTCTGCCCATGCCTCCAACTCCTCCACTCCAGATGCCAATCTTAAGTGCAGGTTGTCTCCCGTGCTTCTGAAAACCACTGTAAACTGAAGATTCCCACAACCCCCTCCTCTGTTTTGTTTTGTTTTTTTTTTCAGGTTGGTGAATGATTTTTTTTTTTAATCTGTATTGGGGTATAATTGCTTTACCTCTCCCCTGGTTTGATTAAGATGCTAGAGTGGCTCACAGAACTCAGGAAAACATTTTACTCCCTAGAGTACTAGGTTATTGTAAAAGAATGTAACTCAAGGACAGACAGATGGAAGAGATGCATAAGGCAAGGGATGGGGAAATGGGTATGGAGGTTCCATGCCCTCTCCAGGTCACTGGTTTCTTCACATCTCCACCTGTTCAGCAACCTGGAAGCTCTCTGAACCCATACTTTTGAATTTTCATGGAAGCTTCATTTAACAGCCAGGGTTGATTAAGTCACTGGCCATCAGTGATTAATGAAACCTCCGCAGAGGTAGGATGTGTGTTGGGAGAGGGATGGAGTTGAGGTGGGGCTGAAAGTTCCAAACCTCTAATCACAAGGTTGATTTCTTTGGCAAATAGCCTCCATCCTTAGGGGCTTTCCAAAAGTTACTGCATTAACATGAACTAAGGTGTGTTTGAAAGGAGTTTATTATGAATAATGAAAGACATCTTTCAGGAAAGTTTGAGGGTTTTAAGAGCTCTGTGGCAGAAATGAGGTTGAAGACCAAATGTATAAATTTCTTATTATAAATAAAAATACCACAATGGTAAATTGGATTCTAATGGAAAACATTAATAGGATTTAGGAGAAAAGAATGGAAAAAGTTGAAAGAAAAGAGGACAGAGAAAACTCATATTTAGAGATTTCAATCTAAATTATAATCAGAATCCCAGAAGGAAAAATAGAGCAGATGGAAAAATCAGTAGCAATAATCATAGAAATAAGAGAAATTGACCTGAAATTGACCTGAAACATATACTAATCTACTAATGAAAAAACGGTCACCAAGTGTTCAACAAAATTAATACATATGCACCAACACCTAGAACTGTGTTTCTTCAAGTGTGTTCCACAGAACAATATTTTTATTTGATGCTTGTTGACCTGAAACAGACAGCCAGATACTTCTCCAGCAAAGATGGGTTTATTCGGGGTTGGCAGAGAATTGGAATTCAGGGTCTACAACCAAGGCGAGCCCCACACAGGAAGGGAAGAAGACCCCCCTTTATAGGGAGGAAAAGGAAGTTGGGAGGGCTATAATAAACAAAGAGTCCATGGCTTTTCACTGGCTGAGTCCTTGCCAGGAAAGAAGAGGAGTCTTTCTTGCTCCTGCTGGGCTTGGTCAATGTTGCAGTGTGTGAGGGCTTCCCCTTCTGGTCTCCCAGCTCTATTTAACTGAGGTTTCTGTTTGTTAGTTTTTTACATGCTCATTTGGAAAATGGTGTCATGGCCTGAAAAGTGTGAGAGATTTGCATAATATAATGGCTTCTGAAAGATTTACATTGTATATTTGCTAGTTAAATGAAGTAATCAGAAAAAACAAATTTAGAAAAATTCAGAAAAAGAATTTATTCAGAATTTATTTTAACCCAGTATGTCTCTAATTTATATGACCACTTTCGGGGGGTAACACTATCAACATGTATTGTAATAGTGTTGCATAGAACTTATTTTGATGAAACAATGACGTAGACATTTCCTGGCTACGCTGTTAACTTTCCACATATCTATATATCTCTATCATCTTGATCTCTACCATCTCTATTTCTGTCTCCATCTATCTATACCTTCTACACCAGCATCCAGGAAGGGTTTTTAAAAAAATATAGATGAGTTCAAACATATTTATTGAAGCTGAATAAATGAAATGCCAGAAGACAGGGACATTTTATCTACAGTTTTTAAAGACAAAAAGTTGATTAAAGTGAGAGTTATTCTTAAAGATGCAAAGGCTAAGCCTGTGTGCTATCCATATAGTCATTCTGAAACGACTATGGCGTAAGAACTTAGACAACGTTAGAATTGGGTCTAAATTATTATTGCAATTATGGTTATAAAATAATGCAACAATTAAAACGTAACTTTTAAAAAAAAGTTTTATTGGGGTATAATTCCTTTACAATGGTGTGTTAGTTTCTGCTTTATAACAAAGTGAATCAGCTATACATATACATATATCCTCATATCTCCTCCCTCTTGTGTCTCCCTCCCATCCTCCCTATCCCACCTCTTTAGGTGGTCACAAAGCACCGAGCTGATCTCCCTGTGCCATGCGGCTGCTTCCCACTAGCTATCTATTTTACATGTGGTAGTGTATATATGTCCATGCCACTCTCTCACTTCGTCCCAGCTTACCCTTCCCCCTCCCCGTGTCCATTCTCTACATCTGCATCTTTATTCCTGTCCTGCCCCTAGGTTCTTCAAAACCATTAAAAAGTAACTCTTAACTCTTAAATGATTAGAAATAATTTAAGAATCTCCAGATTATTTAAATGGAGAGTAGGAAGTTGTGGGAAGGGAAGTGCAAGGGATAAAAATGTGCTAACTTATAATTTTATAAGATGAAAGTCAATAGATAATTTTTCTTGATATGATTTGGGAAAATAAACTAAAGTGTTTAGAATTTCAAAATATAAATATTCATAAAATAAGAAAATGGAATGACTATCTTCTAAACCTATGTATTAAAAAAAAGACAAAACAGGGGACTTCCCTGGCAGTCCAGTGGTTAAGACTCCACACTTCCAATGCAGGGGTCACGGGTTCAATCCCTGGTTGGGGAACTAAGATCCCACATGCCAGGTGGCACAACCAGAAAAAAACAAACAAAAAAAAAGACAAAACACAGAGAAAAGAATGAAGTGGAGACATCAAGTAGTTATTTCTAGGACTGAAATTATGAGTGATTTTTTTTCCCTTTTCTGTCTTTAAAACTTGTTGCATTTTCCTTATACTTGACACGAAATTTATATTACTTCAATAATTGCAAAAGAAGTAGATAAGTGTAGTATAATACAAAAACATGTTTGAGCATTAAAGTCAATGAATTTTGGCAATATATATCAAGTCTTAAAGTTTTTCATACCCTTTAAGCCAGTAATTCCACTCTAAAAATCTATTCTAATGATTACATCTGAAGCATGGACAAAGAATATAGAAGTCAGTTCATTTCATCTTTTTAAATGAAGATATGTTATACAAAATGTTTTAAAAATTGCCTATTTATACTTCACTATTTTATTGACTGGATTTGTGGTGGAATTTGGAGGAAAGTATTCTTGCAAATGAACTTATTTGCTTTTTTTTTTAATGTTTGTTTTTCTTCCCATTTTTCATGACAGTAATACATGTCCATTGAAGAAAATTACAAAACATCATAAAAACAGAAAGATGTGTCAATGCAGTTATAGCAAAGGACACTACAGAGTGGTTAGGTACTATGCATATGGCAGGAAATGTTTTTCAAATGAGTGAGTCAGTACATCAGAGAATAGGTTCTGGGCGACTCATAGTTTTAGTGAACTCCTCATGCCTTGGATTTATGATATTTCAATGAAAATGAACATTTAGCATTTATTATCAATAGTTATCCAATAGTTCAATAGTTATCCTCTTACAAGCAGTTTCCATGCAAACATTGTGATATAAATAGGCCTCCCCATAAAGCATATAAATAGCCTATGAATAAGGAAATGAATATTTTATAGCTCAGAAAATTTTATATATAGTAATTTTATAATAGAGTGAAGTTAAAATGGATAATGGGGCGACTAGTACCACTCTGTTTTATTCCTACATTTTTAAGAACTGCTATACAGCTGCTGAACGGCTCAAAGTGTCTCAAGACATTTGTCATTTAGTGTGCTGTGTAAATGAACCCTGGCACAAGCAATAACCGGGAAACTTGAGAATGTCCCGCAGGAGGCAGGACAGGCTTCCTGGTACCAGATGGAAGCCCAGGAAACAGGGGAATAGCAGGAAACAGCTAGAAACCTGGAACAATCAAAGACATTGGCAGGGGTTCCCAGCGAGTCTGTTGCTATTGCTTAAGAAGGACAGAGTGGAGACAGGAGGGTGTCAGTCAAAGTAAATTCCTCTTAGGAATTCAGCCAGAAATTTAGATCAGGGAGAACAGGAACAAGAACAGCCAGCTGATGGAAGCTACTGGATGGAGTGTGCTAGTAATGAAACGAGAGGATGTAATACCTGAACTTTCCAGGTTTGCAGAGACGTCGGTGGGGCCACTTTAATAAGAAAAGAGTCCTGGGGTTAAGGTCTCAATGCTAAAGCAACACTGATGCTGAGACTTGCTAGGGAGCCACAGGATGAAGGAGTGGGGTTTTGGCTGTGAGATCAGGCATGAAGCCTAGGCGTGAAAAAATGAGAGCATTTATCCTTACTCCTTACTTCTAATACCGTAACAAACATGGATGGCCTGGAAGGTTTGTTAAAACACAGATTGTTGGGCCTCACCCTGAGCTTCTGATTCTAGGGTGGAGTGGGGACCGAGAATTTGCATTTCTAACAAATTCTCAAGTGATATTGATGATGCCTGTCTGGGACCCACAACTTGAGACCAGCTGCATAGCAGATGCCATGTTATGCAGGAGACTGTGAGGAAAAAGCAAGGATATCAATCATGAAGTAGATAGAAATGGAGTGAAATGCAAACACATTGGAACCGCCCTGGAGGACACTGAATTCTCATTGGTATCTCTTGTAAAAAATGGTGCAGATTTCCAAAGAATTGATGTAGATACTCTACTTCAGGGAGATGGAACGTAACTCCTCCACTTCTTAAGTGTGGGATGTGCATAGCAGCTTCCTTCCAAAAGGTACAGAATGGAAAGAGGCTGTCTTAGTCCTTTTGGGCTGCTATAATAGAACACCATAGAGTGGGTGGTGTATAAACAACAGACATTTATTCCTCACAGTCCTGGAAAATGGGAAATCCAAGATCAAGGGCCAGCAGGTTTGGTGTCTGGAGAGGGCTTCCTGGACGTCTTTTCCCTGTAATCTGTAAATGATAGTAATAATAATAATAATAATAAAAATAACGGAAACCTCAGTTAAATAGAGTTGGGAGGCCAGAAGGGGGAGCTCTCATACCCAATGAGGATAACAGAACCAACAGGAGAAAAAGAGCTCTCTTCTTGCCTGGCAAGGACTCAGCCAGTGAAAAGCCATGGACTCTTTGTTTGCTATAGCCCTCCCAACTTCCCTTTCCCCTCTGTAAAAGTGCTCTCCTTCCCTGTGTGGGCACGTGTGCATACATGGGGTTTCAGACCCGGACTAACAATTTTCTTCTGATCCTGAATAAACACGTCTTTGTTGGAAAAAATATCTGGCAGTCTATTTGTTTCAGGCCAACAAGTCTTGCATGGTAGAAGGGGTGAGGGATCTCCCTGGGGTCTCTTTTATAAGGATACTAATCCCATTCACGAGGGTTCCACCCTCATGACCTAATCACTCCTAAAGGCTCCACTTCCTAATACCTTGGGGGTTGGATTTTTCACATATGAATTTTTCTGAGGGGGGAACATAAATATTCACTCTCTAGCAGAGGGGAAAAAAAGTTACTTTAGTGTGGAGAAACTGGACAACTGTTCAGCCAGGTGATTGTGGTCAACGTCATCAGTGAGAAGTCATGTTGATAGGCACAGACCTTTATGTGGTAGGTTGACGTCCGAAATAGATGTTGAGCACATGAAAGATGAGGATGTGAGGAGCTCAGTGGAATTCCCTTTTAACTTTGTTCAGTACCCTTAACATGTGATGACAGCATATTTATTTCTGTGGTCTTCTTTCCCCAGACACATAATCACAGTCTAGGCATGAGAAAAAAACATCAGACAGATCCCAATTGAGGAACATTCTGCAAAATACCTGTCACATAGTCCTCAAAACTGTCAAAGTCATCAAAAATCAATAAAGTCTGAGAACTTGTCACAGCCAAGAGGCGTCTTAGGAGACATGATGACTAAAGGTAATGTGGTGTCGTGAATGGGAGCCTGGAAGAGAAGAAGGATGGTAGGCAAAAACTGAGGAAATCTGAATAAAGCATGGAATTTAGTTAATAATAATGTATCAATATTGGTTCATTAACTGTAACAAATTTACCATGCTAATCTCAGATGATAATAATGGGGTAACTGAGTATGAAGTACATTGAAACTTTCTGTACTATCTATGTAACATTTTTTTTTAACATCTTTATTGGAGTATAATTGCTTTACAATGTGTTAGTTTCTGCTGTATAACAAAGTGAATCAGCTATATGTATACATATATCCCCATATCCTCTCCCACTTGCGTCTCCCTCCCACCCTCCCTATCCCACCCCTCTAGGTGGTCACAAAGCACCGAGCTGATCTCCCTGTGCTATGCAGCTGCTTCCCACAAGCTATCTATTTTACGTTTGGTAGTGTATGTGTGTCAATGTTACTCTCTCACTTCGTCCCAGCTTACCCTTCCCCCTCCCCGTGTCCTCAAGTCCATTCTCTATGTCTGTGTCTTTATTCCTGTCCTGCCCCTAGGTTTATTATGTAACTTTTTTGTTCTGAAAAATGTATGTTAAAAAAATATATATCCAAAACTTGGAAATGAGGCACTAAAAAGTGGTACACCATATTCCTCCTTGAAAGGGCACAGACCTTCACCTGGCAGGTTGATGTATAGAATAGACTCTGAGCTCATAAGAAGTGATAATAGGTGGAGGGCAGTGAAATTCTCTTTTAAATGTGTTCAGTACATTACATTTCACGATGTGCTATTTATTATCATCCTTGGAGAACTTTCTCTAATCATCTTATGAGGGATGGTTGTGTGTTTCCTGAGTCACTGATTTTTTTAAAAAAAGTTTATGGATAGTATGAATCATGCAACAGATGTGTGATCCACCCCAAGCAAGTAAGCAGGGCTTTTCAGCATGCACACTGTACTCCAATAATAATCCTTATTTTATTTTATTTTATTTTTTAAGACAATGGAATGAAAGACAGTGGCTTCATTGGTTTTGTGCTGAGGCCCAGAGCTGGATCAACCTCAATTTAAATTTATTTATTTATTTATTTATGACTGTGTTGGGTCTTCGCTTCTGTGCGTGGGCTTCCTCTAGTTGTGGCAAGCGGGGGCCACTCTTCATCGCGGTGCACGGGCCTCTCACCGTCGCGGCCTCTCTTGTTGCGGAGCACAGGCTCCAGACGCGCAGGCTCAGTAGTTGTGGCTCACGGGCCTAGTTGCTCCGCGGCATGTGGGATCCTCCCAGACCGGGGCTTGAACCCGTGTCCCCTGCATTGGCAGGCAGATTCTCAACCACTGCGCCACCAGGGAAGCCCATAATCCTTGTTTTATGATACCCTTTTTCTTACATTTTCTTTGAATTTATGTAAGCCGCATTTACTCTGTAAGTCAGTCAGTAAATAGATATTTGGTTTCCCTTTCTATTCTTCTGTTTTTCAAATTTTCCATTTAATAAATACAACTGATAAATATTTATTTTTTGATCCATTTTGGATTACATTCAAAGGAAACAGTGTTTACAAGACCAATTTCTATTTTTTCTCTTCTAAAAGATAGTACTTCCCTCAACACTGTTAGTTCCTTAAATTACTATCTTATTTCTGCCTTTCTACCTCTCCAAAAATTCTCCAGTGGATTATTTTATTCATCACACAACTAGTGTGATCTTCTTTTCACTCATTAAAATACTTTTAATGAAATGTTTCAACAACCAAAAAACCATCGTTAAATGCCTTTGGAGGATGGTAGGAAAGCAACTAATTCTTAAGTAAAGGGTAAGAATTAAGCATTTACTCTTCCTTCCTGCGTGAACTGTGCCTAAGGGTAACCAAATAGTTGATGAGGAGACGTTTTTCTTTAAATAAGAGTTTCAGTTAATAAACGAAGAAGGAGTGATAGCATTACAGAATCACAATTTTATAACCTCTAATTAATTAAAGGATTAGAAAACAATAATCAAGTACTGCTAACATCACAAAAATAGAGAAAAACAGAAATTATGTACTTCTTATGGAAACATACAAAGCCACTGATGGAGTATTCTTGTCAAACATCAAACTGAATCTGATCAGTTCTCTAGATGTAATAACCAATTACAGCAAATACAGGGAACAGAAGAACAAGTAAAATTGGATGGGATCAGAAAAACTGACTGTGGGGAACCCTACAGGATAGATGATCACATTTCCTCAATATAGAAATTGCAAGGGAAAAATAAGTGGAGGGAAACCTATGGATTAAAAGAGATTTAAGATATTTGTTTGTGTCTTTCTGACTTACTTCACTCTGTATGCTAGACTCTAGGTCCATCCACCTCACTACAAATAACTCAATTTTGTTCCTTTTTATGGCTGAGTAATATTCCATTGTATATATGTGCCACATCTTCTTTATCCATTCATCTGTTGATGGACACTTAGGTTGCTTCCATGTCCTGGCGATTGTAAATAGTGCTGCAATGAACATCGTGGTACATGACTCTTTTTGAATTATGGTTTTCTCAGGGTATATGCCCAGTAGTGGGATTGCTGGGTCATATGGTAGTTCTGTGTTTAGTTTTTTAAGGAACCTCCATACTGTTCTCCATAGTGGCTGTATCAACTTACATTCCCACCAACAGTGCAAGAGGGTTCCCTTTTCTCCACACCCTCTCCAGCATTTATTGTTTGTAGATTTTTTGATGATGGCTATTCTGACTGGTGTGAGGTGATACCTCATTGTAGTTTTGATTTGCATTTCTCTAATAATTAGTGATGTTGAGCATCCTTTCATATGTGTTTTCTTTCTGTTTCTCTCTGCCATTTTGGTTTGGTGGCTTTCTATGATTCTTTTTGTTTCCTCCTTTTTATGTTTTGTGTCTCTGCTCTATATTTACATTTTGTGGTTACCATGAGGTTTGTACAAAACATCTTATAAACAAAATAGTCCTTTTTCTGCTGATAGCATCTTATCTTCATTTACCTATATGGGTTCCATTCTTTTCCTCTTCCCCTCTTGTTTTTTTGTTGTCTCGAATTATCCCTTTTTATGTTGTGAGTTTTTTACTAAATGGAAATAGCTCTTTATTTTTTCTGCTCCCTCCCTTTAACCTTTATGACATAAGAAAGTGTTTAAAAACCTATCCTGATAAAGAGTTTCAATTTTCTGAGTCTGTCTGTCTGTTTATCACATTACTCACAGTTTCGTGTACTTCTGCCTTTTTGTTTCTGGTAGCGGAGCTCTTTTAAACATCTCTTGTAAGGCAGGTCTAGTGTTGATGAACTCCCTCAGCTTTTGTTTGTCTGGGAAAATCTTGATTTCTCCTTCATATCTGGATGACAACTTTGCTGAATAGAGTATTCTTGGGTGACAGTTTTTATCTTTCAGTATTTTGAGAATGTCATTTCACTCCCTCATGGCCTATAGAGTTTCAGCTGAGAAATCTACGGATAGCCTAATGGGGGTTCTTTTGTAGGTCACCATTCTTTTTCCCCTGGTTGCCTTTAAAATTCTTTGTCATTGACTTCTGACATATTTAGTATAATGTGTCTTGGAGAAGGTCTTTTTGCATTGATGTATAGGTGTTCTCTTAGCTTTTAATTCCTTCCCTAAGTCTAGGAATTTCTCAGCTATTCTTTCTTTCTTTTTTTTTTTAATTGAAGTATAGTTGATGTACAATGTTATGTTAGTTTCTCCTTAAATAAACTCTCTGCCTCCTTCTCCCTCTCTTCTCCTGCTGGGATGCCCATTACCCTAATGTTGCTCTTTCTATAAGAGTTGGATAGCTCTTGTCGGATTTACTCAATTTTTTGTACCTTATTTCTCTTCTTCTACTTGTATCATTTCTAGTTTTCTATCTTCAGTCTCACTAATTCTTTTATATAGCCTGCTCCATTTCCAGTGCTTTCTAATGCATTTTTCATCTGGTTTATTGAGTTCTTCAGCTCCAGAATTTCTGTTTGCTTCTTTTTTAGAGTTTCAATCCCTTTGGTAAAGTATTCTTTCTGTTCATTAATTTTATTCCTGAGCTCATTAAACTGCCTTTCTG
This sequence comes from Eschrichtius robustus, assembly GCF_028021215.1. Lineage (NCBI taxonomy): Eukaryota > Metazoa > Chordata > Mammalia > Artiodactyla > Eschrichtiidae > Eschrichtius > Eschrichtius robustus. The sequence continues at coordinate 84,778,336 of NC_090837.1, forward strand.
AGTTTTCTTGTAGCTTGCTGAGTTTCTTCATGACAGCTCTTTTGAATTCTCCATCAGTTAGATTACAATGTTCTGTGACTTACGTTTGGTTTCTGTAGGATTGTCATTTTCTTTTTGTGGTACAGTGTTACTGTGGTTCTTCATGGTGCTTGATGGGTTGCTCCTCTGCTGGTGCATTTGAAGTAGCAAACATCTTTCTACTTGATTATAATGATTCAATAGGTAAGAAATGAAACACTTTCCTTTGTTTCCTAGTAAGTGATGCTATAGCCCAGGCTTTTGATTTCTCTTACCTCAGCTGCCTCTGGTTATATTTGAGAGTTAGCACTTTTCCCCCTCCACTGCCTCTGTCAGAGGGGTCTCCCCACACCCTTGTTGTCCCTTATTGTGCCCCATGGGTGCCTTGTCACGGCCAGTGCTGCTGGTGTTGCCTCCTGGGGCACCAGGATGGTGGGCTCTTCTGTCACATCCAGGATCCCTTGAGTTGCAGGCTCTGCTTCTTGCAGGAGGGGGACAGGTTCACATGAGTGCTTCTGCTGTGTCCGTTGTTGTCAGGTTCATGGGCTCTGCCACTGCAGGTGGTGGGGGGACAAGGGGCTGGAGTCATGGGCACCTCAATAGCTGGAGGGATGGAGTCCCAGGCCCCACTGTCACTGCTGCCCAGTTACCTGTGGCTATGGGTACCACTGTGGCCAGGGTCACATGCACCACCTCCCCTGCTACTACCAGGTTCTCTGGGGCTGTGGGCTCAGCTGCCATGGCTGGAAGGCTGGAATTGCAGGCAGCTGTTCCCCGGATTCTGCCTCACTTAGGTGTTCCAATCCACCCAACTTTAGATGTACAGGTGTGTGAAATTCTCCAGCATCTTCTGTTTTGGGCAATAGCACCTTTGCTGAGTTGTGGATGTTTTACAAGTTGTAGGCTGAAGGGGACAAAGGGAACAGTTCTTTCCACCATGCTGCTGACGTCACTCCCAGAAGCTTTAATGTTAGTTAAAATTTATCTATCCTTTTTAAGTGATTTGTTCTTTTATAGATTTAATGAATTTAAAGAAAATTCTAAAAGGGGATTGAGACAATTTATATTTGTCTTTCTAGACTAGAAAAATCCAAAATAAATTTTTTTGGTTTTGGTATTTTGCTGTTTTAATTTTGCAATTATAGTGCAAACACTCTTATTCTTCATGATATGAAAGAATTAATAAAGTAAATTTTTGGATTTATTTTTGGCTATGAATTTCTCTATTTATCAATAGCAAGTAGTATCAATATATCTAGTATTTGTTCAGCACCGATTATCTCAAAAGAGATAGACTATAGAGATTTGTCTTCAATGGCTTTCCAATCCAATTGAAGGGGGAGGATACCATTAGTAACACAAAATAACTATGGAACAATGTAAGGATTAATTTGTGTGCTGTGATGAGAAAAGCAGATATGCTATGGATAAGAAAGGAGAGATACATAGAACTGAAGCATTTATGGTATCCTTCATAATATTGGTGGGATTTGAGCATATTGATGGATTTGCTATGAATCGACAGAGGAAGGTGAACACATGGTGGGGTAAAAACCGGTGACAATAATGTACATGGTCTCTTGGTATATAAATTGGGACACCAAATACCACGAAGTAGAACATTTGAGACAGAAACCAAGTCTGGATTAATACCATAAAGCACAGGGTGGGCACATAGTGACAACTAAATACGTACCGTATTAGTTGAATCATTAAAATAATCCATTATGGGGAGAAATAGCCAACCTTGGATTTTGACTGCCAGGCTAAAAAAGTTAGATTTTGTGTTGTATGTGATGGGAAGACATTTTTTTTCTCCTACACTTACTAGTAGCTAACACGTTGGTCATATCTTAGGTTAGAAACATGGGAACAATTGGGTTTGCATCTTGATTTTTCGTATGTAATCAACTTTTATCTTTTTCTACTTTGAATCAACTTAAAATTTTTTCTTTCTTTTCTGTCTTCTCACTGCCAGTCCTCCAAATAAGACCACTATCCAGTCACAGCTGTAGTACTGTTGAAGGCTCCTGGTGATCCTCCAGATCTGTCCTATATACACTTCCTAGGCTAAAATACTGCCGGCATAACTTCACTATTGCTCGACAATATACAAAAGCTCTATACTGCCTTTAAGGTACATTTCAATCTTCTTGCTTCTAAAGTCTATATTGTCTATTCCTTATTTCTATTAGTTTTCCACATATCCCTGCAGAACCTCTCCTTTCAGTCATTATGTTTATTCTTAATGTCCCCAGATCATAGGAAAGTTTATTCTAGGCTAAGTTAATTTAGTCGTCATAATTTCCCAGTGTAGAATGCTGTTCTCCTTTTCTTCTAGTTAGACTTATCTCATCATTTATTAGTTTTTTCAGCTGGTGCTGCTTCAGTCAAAAAAACAAAAATGATTTCAGAATGCTTTATCCCACTTCCCTAAACCTAAGTCATAGGTTTGACATAATTATAGAGTGCTGTTCACAAGATAATTCTTTTTTCAGTTTCACTGTGGTACTTTATCTTCGTCCTTTTTATTCACTATTAAAAATAACATCTATTTTTTCCCCTACTGATTACATATGTTCATTGTATGAAATTTTGAAGTTACAGAAATGCATAATGAAGAAAATAATCACCTATAATTCTGCAACACACTGACTTCCATGGAAATCACTTTTTTGCTTTTGTGTATATTTTAAGTATGTAAGTATTCATCCCTAAATGTGAGTTTAGTTTTTACCCATTTTGAACTGTATATAAATGGAAATTCACAATATATAGTCTTTTCTAACTTCTTTCCCTCAACATTGTGAAATTCATCTATGTTGTTGTACATAAGTGTAGTTTATTCTGTTTTCATTGCTGTTAAATATACCAGTGGATGAATATACCACAATTTTTGTTGATGGATATTTGGGTTGTTTCCAGTACTATTATGAATGTATGGCAATTATGGCTAATATAGCTAATTATGAATAGTGTTGGTATGAAATTCTTATACATGTCCCTTGGGTGTAAGGTCCTAGGAGTGCAGTTGCTGAGTACCCTAATTCTTAAGTTTAAGAGGAGGGGATAGGGGCAATGACAGAGAAATAGATCAATTCTGAACTTCTGTTTATTGACAAAATAGATTAAGAGGAATAATAAAATTTTATTTCACACGTAAAAAAAAAAAGATTTTTGAATGCTTTATCCCATTTCCCTAACTCCCTGATCTAATTAACATGCAAATTTAAGATATGTAAGGAATGAGGTTCTTTTCCATGTCTTTGTATCAATCATATACATAAAGAAATAAGTAGTGGGTGGGTGACAGAGCTGGGTTCATCACAGGAGCTTAATATGTTGATTTATGACCGAGCAGAGGACAGAAAACAAGTCAGCCCCACAGAAATGAGGAAGGGGAGACTTGCACCCGCTATTAGGCACTGCAGTTAAAATTCTATAATAATGACTATTCCACTTCACTGCATGAATAGAAAATTCCCATTTAGATATTTATTATATTCTGTAAGAGCAATACCATAATTGTCTTGAATCTTTCACTGCAGTAATTTTCCCCACTAAGTCTACCATCCCTTTTTCCTTCTTCCTCCTCCCTGATATCTGGAACAGCTTATTGTCATTCTCATTTGATGTCACCTTTCCTTTATTCCTTTCATTGGTTTAGACTCCATAACTTTTATATTACCTATGATAATCTTCTATCTTTGTTTTTTCTTGATATTGAATATCAGTTTAGCCTGGGTGGTAAAATGTTTCCAAGGGATAAAAAAAAAAAGTTTTGCAATTTTCTGCCCTCAATGTTTTAACTCATTTTCCTTGTTCTGGGAAAGCAAACAGTGTAATAACCCAAAGTGAAAAAAATGCCAGCCTGTAATTTACAGACTCTGACTGAGGGCGCTGATGAGTCACGCTGAGTAAGGACAATGCCTGTCTCATCTCAGCTGATCCCATTTCCTGTCAGTCCTCACAACTCTCTCGGTAAAGGTTTGCCTAACCCAGCATACTGTAAAAGGTCATCCAAGGTGCAGCCTAATCGCCAGATTTCCTTTCTGCATAGGAAACAAATGGAGTTTCAGCTTAAGCCCTCAGCTTATGTGCAGCTTCTCGATATCTAAATGTTCACTTATAAATTTGTTTTCAAAACTCACCCGCTCACTCTTTTGGAGGTATCTGACTCAGTAAAGCGCTACTCAGTGAATATTTATAAAAGTGTAGGAATGCTGCTCACCACTCATTTCTTGGCATCTCCCTGGAGAATAATAAAAATGGTCAGCAACTGAGACCATGCACAGTGCAATGGTAACTACCTTGTGTGGCTGTGAAGCTCTGACACTTAGCTAACACATTCTCTTATCCTTTTGCGGACATCTTCACTCAACAGGGCAACTCGGGAGCATCTAATATCTGAGGGAAAAACCAAGTATTTTAACATTGTTTTTTCTAATTATTCAAAAACACATACATATTTTAGAAAAGAAATGATTAAGAAAATGGGCCTTGCCAGCTTCCAGAGCCACATCAGTTCTTCTTTGCTCTGTGGCTCAGTCTGACTTTTGGCAACTGAGTGCCTGGAAGGAGGCCCTGGATGCCAAGAGAGGAGTGGGGAACAATGGATAAGATATTCCTCATTTACTTACATGAGGAAGTGGGCATACTTATCTTGGTCTTTTTTTTTTTCTGATGTATAGGTTATCTTCTCCATCCTTTTAGGACTTGCCTGGTCAAACAAACAGAAATACACACCCACCCTCCCCAAAGCAAACCAAATTTCAGTAATAATAGTTTTAGTAAAAAAAAATGTGTAGCATATTGACATATCTATCTTCCTCGACTTAATGATGGGTTATAAACCCACAATAAGTTGAAAATGCCATTACGTCAAAAATGTATTTAGGGACTTCCCTGGCATTCTAGGGGTTAGGACTCTGTGCTCTCACTGCCCCGGGCCCAGGTTCACTTCCTGGTCGGGGAACTAAGGTCCCACAAGCCGTTCAGTATGGCCCAAAAAATTAAAAAATAAAATAACCCCCCCGCAAAACATTATAGACCTTTGAATTAAAAAAAAATGCGCTTGATAAACCTAACCTACCAACCACCACAGTTTAGCCTTGCCCACTTTAAACGTGCTCAGAACACTTCCCTAAATCTGCAGTTGGACAAAATCATCTAGTGGAAAACCTATTTTATAATAAAGGGTTGAAGATCTCCTGTAATTTATTGAATACTGTACTGAAAGTGAAAACCAGAATGGTTTCATGGGTGCAGAACGGTTGTATGTGTATCGGTTGTTCGCACTTGTGATTTCATGGCTGACTGGGAGCTATGCCTGCCTGCCTGCGGCCCAGCATCACAAGAGAGCGTTGGACAAGCCCATCACCAGGAAAACATCAGGATTCAGAATTCCACGTATGATTTCTACTTAATGTGTATCGCTCCCACACCATTGTAAAGTCGAAAAATTGTTAAGTCAGGGACCACCTGTAATGAAGTCTTTTGCAGCCATTAATAATCACATTTCCCAGGAATATTTAATGATGTTCAAAAATGTTTATCTTGAGTACAAGAAGCATTATCTCCATTTTGTAAATATATATATTAAATCCTACCTTTTGTTCATATGCATGCATAGAAAAAAATTATGAAAGATATCCAGTGTTGACAAGGGTTAATTCCATGTGGTGGGATTGATTATAGGGGATTTAAATTTTTTTCTCATGCATTTCTTTCTTTTCTAAAACAAGTATGTGTTTTTGAATAATTAGAAAAACAATGTTAAAATATTTGTTTTCCCTCAGACGTTAGATGCTCCAGAGTTACCCTGTTAAGTAAAGATATCGCCAAAGGACAAGTAAGCTTATTAGCTAAATGGCAGAGCTTCACAGCCATGTGGAGCAGCTACCATCAAAAATGGAGCTCTTGTAGGTCCACATGTGAATCCTTGAATCAGTTTTGGGAACCACTGTGTTACGTGTGTAACTTTATTAAACTTTTGAGAGGGCCAAGTCCCAAATTCATGGCGACGTTCAAAGGGGGGTTTGGAGAACAAAAGAAACCCTAATTGCTCCACACCTTCATCCAGCGTTGCCTGGTTTGTTGAGAAATTGGTATAAAACAATGTAACTATCCAACTGGGGGCTACTCCCAGACCAGAAAACATTTTCTTTCCATGAAAGCAATACACAGTTCTACACAATCTTGCTACACACACTTAGTACCTTAAAGATAGTGACTTAATTCATACGAGTCTGTTGTGTCCCGGCTGAAGCTCAGAGCTTCTCTGATTGCTCAGTCTCAGAAACTATCCTTAATGAAAATTTTTGGGTAGCATTATCTTCACCTTTTCATCAGTGGCTTTTGTTTGTTTTTCTAAATTATTTTAATGCTCCTCTTTTATAGTTGTCTTCTACTGTCAGCTTCTTCTAACTCTTTTTGGAAGATAAGAGAGACAAGCAACAAATATACAAGCATATGCTCAGTATTACTTGCTTTGTTTCTTGTATATAGGATGTATTTTTATATAATGGTAGCCTATTCCATAAGAATGCAATAAGTATAAAATATAATATTTTAATTTTTCCAATTTGGCTTTGGGTATTCAATTTTTGCATTAAAATGTTATCGCCATTTTAAGTTCTTTTGATCCTTTAATTCACTGCTGTTTTATAATTTAAGGCATACATAAATTAGTTTCTCTAGTTTGCCAAGAACATTTTGAACATTAATTTGCATTTTTATTGGTTAAATAAAAGCAGAAATTAAATTACTGCAAAATTCTGCTAATGAGTTCTTGATTTATAGAAATGAGTTGTGCTATAAGAAACACAAATCATTAATTGAGTTTAATGTAGAGAAGGCAAAAATTTAATGAAAAATTTATAGCTTTTATATTATTGAAATATACATATTATTGTATGTTTTTATGCACTCTATTTCCTGAAATTTGTGACATCCTAAAGTAAAATTAAAGAGTTGTTAATTTAGATATTTAGGTATGTCTTAGTCATCTCAGGCTACCATAACAAAATACCACAGATGGGGTGGTTTAAACAATAAACATTTATTTCTCACAGTTCTGGAGGCTGGGAAGGTTAAGATCAAGGTGCTGGCAGATTCAGTTCCTGGTAAAGGCACTCTTCTTGGCTTGCAGATGGCTGTGTTCTTGGTGTGTCCTAACATGGTGGGTGGAGGTGGGGAGTGAAGAGAGACAGAAAGAGAACTTGGTCTCTTTACTTCTTCTTATAGGGACACTAATACCATCATGGGGGATCCAGTCTCATGACCTCACCTAATTATCTCCTAAAGCCCCACCTGCTAGTACCATCACATTGAGGGGGTGGTTAGAGCTTCAACTGAAGAAGTCTGGGAGGACCCAAACATTCAGTCTGTAACAAGGTACTTATGCTCTAGCGTGGGGACTCTAGTCTTTTTGACAAGTGTGTCTACATAGCACATATCTAAGTGAAAGAATCATTGTGTTTGTGGGAGTTAGAGTGATGAGAATGATGAGAGTTATTTTTTTGACATAGTGTGGACAAAACCCTTTTTCTTTCAGAAATACCCTTGAAGAGAGAAGGGTCAATAGATTTTAAGGGGCAATAGACCATAATGAGTTTCAAGATCAAGGTGAGAGATAGAAATCTCCTTGACACTATCACTGAGCAACTGAATTAGCCATTGAACAAGTTAATATTGCCCAATTGAAAGACTCTCTCCACATGGATGAGATAAGAAATGGTCTTATCTAATCCTCTATGAATTTGTTATTCTGTTATTTATAGCCCGAAACATCTTAAATGTTACACAAACACACAGTCTGTCTCTCTTTTAATAAATTAATTTTTTCTAAAACCAAAATCCTAACAAACATAGTATTTCAGGTTTTATCAACCCAACAGTGGATCATGGACAGATTTCTGCATGAATAAGTTTATTCCTACCCATTATTTAAATGGTTATATAATATTCTATCGACTTAATGTGCATATAATCAATACCCTAACTTTGGATATATAGGTCACATTACATTCTTCACTAATATAAACAGCATGTAAAACGTGATTCAGGTGGCTATCTGTTTGCATGAATACATGCTTATTTACTTTGCATCTATTTCAATAAGTAGAAATGTTAAGGCATATAATTGTGATGTTAAAGTAATGATTCTTGAAAGGATTATATATATTCACTGTTTTCTCTTTAAAAAGAGAAAACATCCTTTTTATTTCCTGGACCACTGAATTTTGATTTCTGTCTGAATTTGTTCCACTGAAGCTTTTCTTTCTAAGGCTAACTTGATGACGTCCCAGTTTTTATCTTAGTGGAACTCATCGTGGCATTTGAAATTGTTGACTACTTCTTGAAGTTATTTCTTTTGCTTTCTGTAAACCACTTTTCCTTGTTCACTTTCTGTTCTTTGGATTGTTCTAAGACTTCTTCCTTGGCTTTTATACTACTATCCATATTTTACAATGTAGAGAGCACCAAGTTTTCATCTTTGGACTTCCATTCTTTTTACTCTTTTCATGCTGTACCTTAGGATGGACAGGTGTGGGGCTTATGTGGCATGTCAGCCTTCAAATCTCCTTCTTGCCTGGGGAAGTCCCCATTTGTATGAGTGATGAGGGAAGATCTGGATAAAGAGGATAATCCCTCTTCCTACACACTGATAGACAGGACATGGATGAGTGACCTCGACTTAGCAAACTTGGTGTTTAATTCTGGGTCTTTGAGTAAGTGGTGTAAAGGTGGAGGAATGGTGATAATCTATCCGCAATGCTAGAAGTGGTATTCAGGGGCAAGGGCGGTGTCTTGTTTTGGCATTAGGATGTGGCAGGATTGGAAGTGGTAAAAGATCATTGCTTTTGTTTCCTCTTTCTTGGGCCTCTGTAGTCCCCTTGGTTCCCGCCCATTTTTCGATTTTGGTTTTCCAAACTCCAGTGAAATTTGTGAGTCCCTGATAGAGGTTCAGCAAGGTCCTTTTCCTATTAAGTTAACTAGAAATTCTTTTGCTTATATTCAAGAATTCTTAGTGGAGGAATTCCCTGGTAGTCCAGTGGTTAGGACTTGGTGCTGGCACTGCTGGGGTCTGGGTTCGATCCCTGGTTGGGGTACTAGGACCCTGCAAGCTGAGTGGCGTGGCCACAAAAAAAAAAAAAAAAAAAAAAAAACTCTTACTGGAATAAAACAGACTTTTACTGGTGATCTTATCTATACCCATGGCTTAAACTACTACTTGTTGATGACTTCCAACTCATAACTCCGTAAATCTCTACTGAGTTCCAGGTCACTACATCCAAATGCATACTGTATATTTCTATCTAGATACCTGTGGACACCACAACTTGTTAAAAAATGAACTATTTTTTTCTCTTCCAAATCTTCTCTGCTCTTCTATTCTCAGTCTCAGAAAGACAAGGGAAAAGAAGTATAATACAGAAGAATAAATGAAATATTGTCATAAGATAAGGGCTATGAAAAACAAATCAGGGAAAGTGTAATTGAGAATTTTGGGGAAGGGGGATAATTAACATTTAAAAAGAGTAGTGAATGTAGGTCTTACTGGGGAGTTAACACTTAAGACCTGGAGGAGGGAAGGGAGTTAGTCAAGCAGACATTTGAGGAAGGAACATCCCGGGCAATGAGACCAGTCAGTGCCAGACCCCAAGGCATGCTTGCAGCGTGTTAGGAATAGCAAGAAGGCCAGTGTGGTTGGTGCAGAGTGAGTGCAAGGGACAGTATTAGGAGATGGAGTCAGGACTTGAGGAACAATAGCAAAAGGTGCTGAACAGAGAAAGTGACAAGATCTGGCTTGAAGTTTAAATAGGTTCTCTTTGGCTGTCACCCAGGTGGAATTCTGGAAATTACTTTTGACTCTTCCTTTTCCCTTAATTCATGTTTCCAAACTACCACACTAGCCATTCCAGTTCTTTCTTCTTAACATCTCTTTGGCCATACTCTGCATTTCCACTCCCACTGCCTTATTCACCTAGCTCCTCTTTCCTCGATCAGTGCAATTGACGGACTCTGTGATGTACTTTTGCTATTGCTGTAGTCAGGTCTTTTGAGTGAATGAACACATTTTATGATATGTTTCTGTTTCAATAGTATTTTTTAATTTATGCCACTGGAATTATCTTGTACTTTCCAAAACATGAAAAGAAAGAAGGTTATTAACTGCCACACTTTGTGTGTCATTCTTGTCAGAGTGATGAGGTGATCCACTAACACTTAGAACATACTGGGAAAAAAAATTCTCAGATTTCTGATCTTCTTGCCTATTAAAATAAACAAATAAACAAACAAAGATGGTCTACTTTCCAGAGGAAAAGTCGTCTCTGTGTGCCATGTGGTTTTTTTTTTTTTAAAGTTTTAATTTATTGATTGATTGATTGCTATGTTGTGTCTTCGTTTCTGTGCTAGGGCTTTCTCTGGTTGCGGCAAGTGGGGGCCACTCTTCATCGCGGTGCGCGGGCCTCTCACTATCGTGGCCTCTCTTGTTGCGGAGCACAGGCTCCAGACGCGCAGGCTCAGTAGTTGTGGCTCACGGGTCTAGTTGCTCCGCAGCATGTGGGATCTTCCCAGACCAGGGCGCGAACCCGTGTCCCCTGCATTAGCAGGCAGATTCTCAACCACTGCGCCACCAGGGAAGCCCGCCGTGTGGTTTTCAAACTATATAGTCACTAACACTACAGAGTTCTGGTTTATCTCATAGCACTTCTAAGGGAGGTATTCTAATATAATATCTTAATTTATGGGGTTTGCAAAAGGAAGCAGAGTGGCAGAATCTCAGATTTAAAATTGTGGCATTGGTACTCATACCATATTGTAAGAATACATTATAAATGTCATTAATTTGCCTTCCTTATTTAATTAGAAGTCTTAGCCTGTATTTCTTCCCTATCTCCTCAAATTTATATTTTCTCTTTGTTGCAGCTGAACTAGTCTAGTTAAAAGTTTTGTGTTTTTAGCAAAATTGTTCAGTATTGTCTCAACAAACCTTAAGGACAACCTCTTGTGTTTGAATCTTCTAATCTTATATACAACATAATATTAACTGGAATAAAGACAGTCTGGGGTCGATAATCCATCAATCAAGAGCCATTCTTCCAGGGATTCCATGAGTTAGCGCTTTGAAAACATATATTCATGTTCTCTCCTTCTCTACCTCCCCCTGTGTTACTCCGTCTCTCAGTCTCTCTCTTTCTCAGTTTCTCTCTTTCTGTGTCTCTCTCTTCCCTCCCTACCTTGAGTCCACTCCCTTTTGCATTCATCTTTCATCTTCCACATGGCTCCAGGTGATTTTCTTTGTATGTGACATTCTTTTCCCAGAATGTCCTTGTTTTTCAAGACCAAACTATTTATCCTTTAAGAATACAGATCTTCCTCAATTTATGATGAGGTTACGTCCCAATAAGCCCATTGTACGCTCAAAAATATCATAAGCTGAAAATGCATTGAATACACCTAACCTATTGCACATCGTAGCTTAGCCTTGCCTACCTTAAACATGCTCAGAACACTTCCATTAGCCTACAGTAGGGCAAGATCATCTAACACAGAGCCTATTTTACAATAAAGTATTGAATATCTCATGTAGCTTCTTAAATTTTGTACTGAAGGGGCTGTATGAGTATAGAATGGTTGTGAGTGTATCAGTTGTTGACCCTCGTGATCGCATGGCTGACTAGGAGTATCGTGAGAGAGGGCAGGAAAAGATCAAAATTCAGAATTTGAAGTATGACTTCTACTGGATGCACACTGCTTTTGCACCATTGTAAAGTCGAAAAATCCTAAGCTGAAACATCATAAATCCCAGACCATCTGTAAGATCAGACTAAAACAATTATTCCTCTTCCATGAAGACTTCCCAGCCTTACCTGCCCACTGCCTCTCTTTTGCCACATCTGGGGCATCTTTCTCTATAAATACTTGGTCATGCCAAATTCAGATCTGCTTCAGGAGAATCTGTCTTATTCATTTCTGAAAGCTCACTCTGTATCATGGCTCAGTGTATGTTGGTCGAACAAACGAAGTGTTAGTGAAGAAATTTCGTGAATGGTTGATTATCCAAATTTTACTATTGTCAACAACTATGGCAAATTTTGATTTCCAAAATGGCTTTTCTCTGCCATTTAACTTGCTTTTAGATATCAATTTCTGTGGTGTCATGGAACACAGAGTAATTTCGAATATAGAAATTTAATATGCTTTAATGGAAGCATACTAAAGGTAAAATTAAAGGAATAAATGATGTTCTCGCTTGTAAATTACTGACTCATCAGTCTTCTGCATATCCTCTCACATCTGTGGTCTGGCTTTATTCTCAGTAAACGGCAGGTCTGGGACTCCCAATCTAATATCCTAGATGAGGACCAAGCTGATTTTGGGCACAGATATTTTGCTATTATAGTTTTTAATTTCTCTCTTTCACTTAATTGAGAAAAGTCCAGTTTAAGAGTAATTTTAGAATTTATTGATTGTTGACCCCTTAGACTTATTATTGAAATAAACTTAGAATTTATTATCTTTAATTCCTTGGAATTTATTGGTTTTTTATTGCTTAGATAAAAGCCTATGTGCCAATCTTGATGACACTGATTTATATTCTAGAGTGCATGTGCTCCAAAGAAACTTTCATTGTGATATTCCCATACAACCAAGGTGAAAGGAACAGGGCCTTGAAGATAATATTCCAGAACTAAGTGTTATAAAGAGGACTGCATCTTAGATCTCCTTATTTAAAATTTTTGTTTTCAAAACTCAGGCCAGTTTTTAGAAGAATTGAATATCTGTTCCTTGCCATATTACAGCAAATGTTTATTTCTTTAAAGTACATATTTTGAGTATTGGAAACGATTCAAAGCAGCATGTTACATGTTCTCCAGCAGTCCATCTTTTTTTAAAATTAATATTTATTGGAATATAGTTGCTTTACAATGTTGTGTTAGTTTCTGCTGTACAGCAAAATGAATCAGCTATACGTGTACAGATATCCCCTCTTTTTTGGCTTTCCTTCCCATTTAGGTCACCACAGAGCATTGAGTAGAGTTCCCTGTGCTATACAGTAGGTTCTCATTAGTTATCTATTTTATACATAGTAGTGTATATATGTCAATCCCAATCTCCCAGTTCATCCCACACCCCCACTTCCCCCCTTGGTGTCCATACGTTTGTTCTCTATGTCTGTGTCTCTATTTCTCCAGCAGTCCATCTTAATTCACAGATGAAACGGCCTTTCATGTATGTAGGACAACAAATCAAATTATTTGGTTTTATAGCTACATATGAACTTTGCCAGTTAGATATCTGGTAGCTAACATAATGTACATGGATTTATTCCTAATCAGTAGCCCTGAAAGGTGAAAGACCAAACTTTAAACTCTGTTTCAGGTACCTTTTTTGCCAAGTAAACATATCTACTGTCTTAGCAGCTTAAAACAACCACCATTTAATAATTTCTCAAGACTCTGCATGTGGGCTGGGCTCCACCAGGTGGTGGTTCTTCTCTACATGATGTTGCCTGGCACTGGAGTCCTGTCAGGGCTCCCCTGGGCTGGAATCTCAAGGTGGATCACTCACATGACTGCTAGTTGGTCCTGGCTGTTGACTGGATCACCTTGCTTCTCCTCCCTGTGGCTTCTCTTTGTGGCTCGGTTTTGTCAGAACATGGTAGCTACATTCCAAGAGGATGTAAGTGGGAAGGTGCCCATCTTCTTAAGGCCAGGACTAAGAAGGTCTCTTCCATTGCATTCCATTGGTCACAGCACCCAGGTACAGGAGAGGCCTCTTTACAGGGGATGTGAAATCAACTCTACCTCTCAGTGTGGAAGTTGATTTACAATGTTGTGTTAATTTCTGCTGTACAGCAAAGTCATTCATATATATATATATATAAAATCTTTTTCATATTCTTTTCCATTATGGTTTATCTCAGGATATTGAATATAGATCCCTGTGCTATACAGTAGGACCCTGTTGTTTTTCCATTCTATATATAATAGTTTACATCTGCTGATCCCAAACTTCCAATCCATCCCTCCCACAACCCCTCCCCCTTGGCAACCACAAGTCTGTTCTCGATGTCTATGAGTCTGTTTGTTTCCTAGATAAGTTCATTTGTGTCATATTTTAGATTCCACATATAAGTGATATCATATGGTATTTGCCTTTCTCTTTCTGACTTATTTCACTTAGTATGATGATCTCTAGGTCCATCCATGTTGCTGCAAATGGCATTATTTCATTCCTTTTTATGGCTGAGTAGTATTCCATTGTGTATATGTACCACATCTTCTTTTTCCATCTGTTGACTAGATATTTAGGTTGTTTCTGTGTGTTGGCTATTGTGACTAGTGCTGCTATGAACATAGAGGTGCATGTTTTTGAATTATAGTTTTGTTTGGATATATGCCCAGGAGTGAGACTGCTGGATCATATGGCATTGGTTGTGTTATTTTGGATGGATTATTTAACTTCACTAAGCCTCAGTTTCTTAAATTTATGAAATGAGCATAATAATATTTGTTTTTCATAGGGTGCTGTGAGGCTTAAACAAAATGATACATGTAAAGCTCTTAGCACAGGGCATGGCACAGAGTAAGGATCCAGTAAATACTTAATTATCATTATCAATATCATTCTAAGTAGGTCAGTGAGTACCAAAAGGAGTAAACCCATGACCTTGGATCCTCTGAGCTCAAACTCGCTATTAAATTAGATCAACAGAAATCTACATTCTTGGATTAAATTACTGAAGTCTCTGATTGAAGTACTCAAACTATGATAGAATAGGATGCTTTCAGGTTGAAATCAGGTGTTTATATAAGAAATGGGCAGGAAGAAAGTTTCTGTGAGTTTCAACCTAACTTTTGGAAGCAGTGTTCACTGTGGGTCCAGGCTAAGGTGGCAACATATGTTGGAGCTGTGTCTCTTGTCCGTTGGTTTCCCACTTGCCCATAAAAATTGCTTCCCTCCTGGATGGCCTTTTGGCTTGTCTGCCTGATCCTCTGTTCCTTGTTCTTTCTTGTCTCCTTGTTTCTCCATTCACGGGGTCTTTCTTCTCTGATTCTTACCTACTTGAATACTCAGGCCACTATACTGAAACTTACCTGGATGTGTGCTTTAGGATCGCTAACCCTGCCCAGGCCAGTGTATTTGTCAATTAGGGAAGCAGAACCACTATGAAGGTTATGGAATAAGGGACTTTTAGGAATAGATTTACTGGAAAAAGGTGGGGAAATAAGCAGCCAAAGAGGGAGTTAGAGGGTTAAAAAAAGTTTCTAACGAGTTCTTCTGAAGCATTGGGAGGACAAGTTGGAACTCACAAAGGACTCTGGGAAGCCAGGCAGGGCCAGCTGCTGGGATGGGACCTTGGAGGGGAGCTGGTGAGGTCAATAGAAGGCTGTTGCCTCTGT